>NC_061102.1:13605766-13623266 GCF_015104395.2 Macrobrachium nipponense
CTGCAACAAATTTTCATGTAAAAAAAAGAAAAAAAGAAAAACTCCTAACAAGACGAAATGATAAAAAAAGGAAGTCCAAAATTATCTTTAGTCCAGAAATACCAATACATCTGCAATAAATTTACATGTAAAAAATAAATAAATAAAACTAAATAAATAAACTCCAAACAAGTCCAAAGGATAAAAAAGGAAGTCTCAATTGTATCTTTAGTCCAGAAATACCAATACATACATCTGCAACAAATTTACATGTAAAATAAATAAATAAAAATAAACTAAAAAAAAAAGACCAAATGATAAAAAAGGAAGTCTAAAATGTCTCTTTAGTCCAGAAATACCAATGCATCTGCAACAAATTTTCATGTAAAAAGAAAAAAAAAATCCAAAAAAGGCCAGGTGATGGAGAAAGGAAGTCCCAAATGTATCTTTAGTCCAGAAATACAAATACATCTGTTAAAAAAAAAACTTTACGTAAAAATATCCTATCAGCGTTACGAGACTTGTACGTACATACGCACACGTACACAAACAGCCAATACTCCAAATCTGCGACTGTCCGGAAAAGGGGGTTAATTAAGTGGTCCCCCAGGCAAAGAAGCGTCCAAGACGAATGATGAATGACGCAAATGTCTTTGTGATTTATGACTTTCCTCTTTAACAAGGGAGATCAGGATTCTGCTGGTTACAGGATACAGAGGTGAGGGTTGAGTTCCGAACGTGGAAGCTGACGGGAAAGAACGCTTAAACTTTCCTGTTATTCCGAAATCCCTTAGGCACCAAGATGCCGTTAGCCATTTTCTGTTTTCTGTAAAAGAATAAAATACTATTCTGACCGCCCTCAAATCTTAAAAACTACTGAGGCTAGAGGGCTGAAAATTGGTATTTTGATCATCCACCCTCCAATCATAAAACAGAGCAAATTGTAACCCTCTAACCTCGCTAGTTTTTAAATTTTATTTTAGGTTAAAGTTAGCCACGGATCGTGCATCTGGCAGCACTTTCCGGAGTCATAGGACGCACCCTCACTCTACCGTATCTGGTGAGCAACTGCTTCGGCGCAATCGAGCTTTCTGTACTAGTTCTTTTTTAGATCATGATCACATAAATGACTGATATATGAACATGGAAGATTAGACTATGAATAGTGGGACTGATGAATTATAAAAATAATAAATAAATAAAAAATACATAAATAAATAAATAAATCAAAACTACTCGCCTAACGTTCTGGAATATACTTCGACACGGAAATGTACAAACCGACCACACACATATCTATGTAAAAACTATCGGATGAAACTTAAATGTCGGAAAGAGGATAATAGGAGAAATGACGCAAGGGATACAGGAACCGTTTCCCTTATCCTTATCTTCCTCTGATGTCAAAATGGAATAAGAATGACCAAATACATTTTAACGTGTTATGAAAAAGTCCTAAATATCAAAGGTTTGGAATTTGGTGACAAAACCCTTTGCAACTAACCCGGTACACAATTATCTAAGATTCTAAGTGAAAGAAGGAAGTAACTAATATAATAATATAAAATAATACATACATACATGTATATAAACAGCCCTGCATTGAATATATAATGTAAGCATGAAAATGCACAACATTAAATAAACAAAATAATCTTTATCACACAGAAACAGATGCCCTTCACGGCCAAAACAGCGGTATTTTGACGCAGGTAGCTGAAGAGAGCAAAGCTGTATGTATTTAAAATAGCTTCCACTGATATCCAAACAAAACAGATATCTCAGACAATGGGATTAAACCTAACAAAGGAACTAAAGTGTTCATTAAACGATTCAGAAGGCATTGTTCTTCGATCGACTTTTTCAATGGAACATTATATATATATATATATATCTATATATATATATATATATATATATATATAGATATATATATATATATATATATACTTTAAAAATCACAGCGGATGCACGTGACTTCATTAAAAAAGCGCATACCACAGGAAAATGATAGGCAGAAACCCAAGCGCTTTCGTCTTTATCAAGACATCGTCTAAATAAAGACGAGAGCTCTGGAATTTCTGCCTATCATTTTCCTGGGGTATTCATTTAATTAATTAATATATATATATATATATATATATATATATATATATATATATATATATATACACACATACACACACACGTACCTACAGCATTAATACACTGAAATGGCATGGACACCTCCGATGGAAATGGATTTACTGTTCATTACGGAGAGCAGCAGTATCCTGCAACGCTCAACCATCCTTGGCACGGGAAACATCGCCGCCCCTGGGAGATCTGAGGAAGCTGGGAGGGACGTAGTTTGCAAGTCTGAATTCGAAGTAGGATGGGAAGCCTCTCGATACGTTGGACACTGATGGCCGCCCTTGGAGGATCCAAGATCCTTCAAGAACTCTGGGAACAGTGTGGTTTGCAAATATCAATTCCGAAGATGAGTGAAAGCCTCTCAATGTGAGCTGATCGGGACGACGAGTTGTTGTTCTTGTTCTTGATTAAGCTGGCCTTATGCCAGCACGGGCTCTTGCTCATAGAGCAGCCCGTAGATAAGAAAGAGTGGCTCCAGATTGATAGAGATCTCCTGGAACCGGGGTATTCATTGAGAGGTACCCTGGGCTATGGTATTTGTTAGTCGTTTTCTACACTGAAATATTCGTTAAATTTTCATTTTGGAATTTTTAACTTAAATTTTTTTTCCGTAGTTAATACAAATCTAGTCAGACCCTGAAAAAAGACCCCAGATTGATGGCTGGAACACCTGTGTGCTTGGGAATTAATAAATTATTACAACATATCAGTTTCTTTTAATCCCTTTAAGGCCTCAGTCGTGAAGACTAGGACATATTAGAATTGCCTGTAATTTTTAGAAGCGACTATACGTGTGCATTACCAGTAGAAGAAAATAGTAGAAATACCCAGAAAAGCAGTAGAACATTACATGCAAGTATATAAAATAGATATTATATATATATATATATTATATATATATATATATATATATATATAAATATATATAATATATATAAAATATAAATATATATATATATATATATATATATATAATATATATATATATATATATATAGTGTGTGTGTGTGTGCGTGCGTGTGTGACAGAAAGAGAGAAATATCAAATTATACCCGGGCAGTCAGACTAATCCAATAGGCAGTATTTTTCCATCCAAGAACCAAGAGGGCCATCGGTCCAGTCACGTTAGATGATGGATCTACCGCAATTTTATGGAATCCATTCGAATGCCGGGGCATCCACGTCACAGAGAAACGCGAATCAATACCCATACTTCTATTTCCGACTAGAGGCAAGAGAAATCTGCTGCAGGATTGCCAAAAGCTTCTACAAATATGACTGCAACTAGGAATTGTACTACAAGCATGTACCCAGATCGAAGGGTACAATGTATGTCAGGAATAAACTATATATACCAGGTTTCGCAATGATTAAATCAAACAGATTTAATCAAGTGATTAAATCATTTAGTTTTCATTAAAAAATCATGATTTTGTTTCTACATTTGAAAGCAAACAAATTGAAAAATATGGTTTGGAGGTTATTAAAAAGCTAAGCATAACTGTCCTGCTTCTATTTATTTTGATCTAAACAAAATTTGCAAGTACATACTTTAGGCCAGAACTGGAAACCTAAAAGATAAATCAATAGTAATTCTGTCATAAAATACATTTTGAGGGAAAAAAGGATTGAAAAAAAAATCATGTAAATCACTGATTTTTTTTTTTTTTTTTTTATTTAAATAATCACCAACCCTGAATATAGGCCCCATGCTTAGAAGATACTGAAGCAGATTACCTTTACGTCGCAGCAACTATTCCTTGTACACAAACACACACACAAGCACACACGACACATCAAAATATCCCAAAATATAAATCTTAGTTTAACCACACCACTGAGCTGATTCAACAGCTCTCCTAGGGCTGGCCCGAAGGATTAGATATTACTACGTGGATAGGAACCACTTGGTGGTCACCTAGCTACGGGACCTACAGCTTATTATGGGATCCGAAGCACATTATATCGAGAAATTAATTTTTAACTACCAGAAACAAAATCCACTGATTCCACGTTGGCAGGGCGAGGAATCAAACTGGGGACTACCGAATCGGTAGGCCAGCATGTAACCCACTCGTCTAACGAGGAACTAAATGTGAGTGGGGAAAAAGAAGGAAGACACCGTTGAAACAAAAGTTAACTTAATATCGGCCACGATTTTTGAAAAGCAAGTAAACAAAAATCCTGCACAGTCACTCAGTCGAAAGACTGACAATATCATTTCCCTCCACAGATGAGCAAACACGCTGATTACAACCCAAGAAAATGTTTTATCTTTGGGATACAACGAAAACAGACACACACAAGACAAACGTTTTTCTACATGGCCACTCAATTGGAAGATCATCAACATATTCCCCTTTCCAACTGAACAGACGTTATTATTATTATTATATCCAACGGCGTGTGTAAGTCTCCAGTCTCATTCAGCTTTTGAGAAAATATGTCACAAAAACGGGAAAATACTGTGTACTTCTGGTAGCATTTCTCATTTACCTCGAATTTATTCAATAGGTTAAGATTAGAGATACTTGAAACAGCGGAAAGAGTATAATTTAATTCTTCGACGAAAAAAAAAGAAAATCCATTTTTCATATCTAATTAAAATTCCAACTCTAAAATACTATCATTAAAGTATAACAAAATTTTACCTTACTAGACCTTACTTCTGAACCTCTGGATTTCGTCTAATGGCACAATGACTGACGACTGTAAGTTTATTTTACCAAGGCATTTCTGTGTGTGTGAGAGAGAGAGAGAGAGAGAGAGAGAGAGAGAGAGAGAGAGAGAGAGAGAGAATGAGCTCCACAACTCCCCTGAAATTGTCCGTTCTATAAAAAACCTCACGCTTCTTGAATTGTTTGCATTAAACCGCCTTTATTCCCTTGATCCTTTGTAATCTCTCGTTTTCCCCTCTCTTCTCTTTATCTTTTTGTCCTCATAATTACTCCAAGCCCTCTCAATAATCCTTCGTCTATTTAAACTCTCCTCTCTCTCTCTCTCTCTCTCTCTCTCTCTCTCTCTCTCTCTCTCTCTCTCTCTCGACGCTAATCCATTACTTGGAGGAAAGTCGTATGGAACAAAAATTCATCGACTTTGAATAGTGGAGTAATAGTGTAATGGAACAATCAGACAAGTCAAAACCCTGATATATGGCGTCCAAATATAACAATTATAACAATGGGGCTTCGTTATCACCAACTATCGGTCGACGAAAAAAAAAAAAAAATTAAAAAAAAAAAAAAAAAAAAAAAACAAAAAAATAAAAAAAAAAAAAAAAACTCTCTCTGCCAGAAGCAGTTTTCCTTCAAGCACGTCTTCAGTATGAACCCAATTTAATGTTTCCCGCACTTTGCGCAATATTCTTTGAAAGACACCTATTTTGAAACGGTGTCATTTATGAAGGTGTGGCAAAACTGACACTGGCTGCATAATTATCGCGATAAAATATAGCTGGACGCTGTAATGAGCAGTGAAATATTCATATTTTCAACATCATTTATACACACACACACACACACACACAACACACACACACACACACACACACACACACACACACACACACACATATATATATATATATATATATATATATATATATAATATATATAATTATAAGAATCTAACCTGTTCCCACCGCAAGGGATGGCTCCACAGATACAGCAACGGTTAATGGTTACTGGCTTATTTCTAAGCTTAAAACTATTGAATTACGGACGTACGTACACCTACACAAAAAAAGCTCATTAGTATCGCGTTGAATTCCCCTACGCCAAATGCGCCATACAACACTTATCTTTTTGGCTACACCGTCACACATATGTCAGGCCGATCCTAGCTACAGGGGATGAGGTGTAACCCCCACAAGTCGATTAACTACCATATTAAATGAATGCTAAAGTGAGGCAAGAGTTCTCACCAACATGTATTCTATACCCAAACATTTCAAATTCTTTGCTCATTATTATTTATCAGCTCCGAACTATTTGTTTGTTTGTTTGTTTGTATGGCGTTTTTACGTTGCATGGAACCAGTGGTTATTTACGTGACTTCCGAACCACGTCGAAAGTGATCTTCTATCACCAGAAATACACATCTCTGACACCTCAACGGAATACCCGATAATCGAACTCGAGGCTACCAAGGTGGCAAGCCAAGACCAAACCGATCACATCACTGAGGCGCTTCCGAGCTACTTATAAATCGCCTTAGTATTCTTGGATTCTCACGGTTATGAAAACAATATATTTTTATTTTTTATTTTTTAAATTTTTTTAAAATTTAAAATTACAAAAGTACCCTTTTTTATAACGAGCTAATTAGCAAAACCTATTACTGTATTTACCATCGGTAATAAACACTTTTTTTCTTTTAGCAGATAAACATTTTCACTTAATAATAAAACAATTTCGTATACTTAAGACTGCGATAAAACGTGAATTTATAAATAAAAGGTTTGCCCTGCACCTTTCACACTTATCCTTAATATATATGAGAGAGGAGAGAGAGAGAGAGAGAGAGAGAGAGAGAGAGAGAGAGAGAGAGAGTTAAAATTGAATACAGGCACTCATTTCCCCGAATCCCTCCTTTCCATGAACTGAGAAAAATCCTAGGTAACTCCCCGAAACGAGGTTTACTGGAGAACTGATCTATATATAAAAAGCGCTTAAAGCATTACTTCCACAACGTGTTCAACTGGGCACAAGATTCCACAACCCAACAGGAGGTCTTCGCTATCAACGTCACAAACATTTCGCAAACATCTCTTCACAAACATTTCTTCACAAGCATTTCCACTAAGAGCGAGATAAGAGAGTAGTACGAATTCATTTTTAAAATAATATGCAACCATATCGATAACAAAGTCTGATTATGTAGCAATTACGACTAGATCACAAAGTAAAAAAAGTAATTTAAATAAAATAAAAAGGAAAAAATAAATAAAAGAGAGAGAGAGAGAGAGAGAGAGAGAGAGAGAGAGAGAGAGAGAGAGAGAGAGAGAGAGAGAGAGAGAGATATTCTTAAACCCATACCATATAAAAAAACTACAAACGAACTTCTTTAGCAAACACTAAGTTGAATCAGTGAAAAAAAAATCATCAAAATCGATGATAAAGAAAACGCGAAACCTCTCTTCGCGGAGAAAGAATGTGAGGGAAAAGGCGTTTCCCCTAAGAGCAAAAGGGGGAAACTGAGGGAAAACACACAAGATGTAAAACAATGGCTCCGAGAAGAGAGAGAGAGAGAGAGAGAGAGAGAGAGAGAGAGAGAGAGAGAGAGAAATCCACTCCATGAAACAACTAGATTTAAACAGAGAGAGAGAGAGAGAGAATCCACCCATCCAGGGAGAGTGACTGCAACATGATATAAAAATCAAAATAGATAAGAAGAGAGGAGAGAGAAGAGAGAAATCCACTCCATGGGAACAGAGCGACTGCAACAACAAGATATAAACAGAATAGATGAGAGAGAGAGAGAGAGAGAGAGAGAGAGAGTCCCCTCCATGGGATCAGAGCAACTGCAACAACTAGATATAAACAGAATAGATTAGAGAGAGAGAGAGAAGAGAGAGAGAGAGAGAGAGAATCCCCTCCATGGGATCAGAGCAACTGCAACAACTAGATATAAACAGAATGGATTAATAAAAAAAATAAAAAAAACTTCAAACACAAAAGCAGTATATGAACATAGAACAAAGGAACATTCACGATTTACCACCAAAGCAAGCTGGGAGGAAAAAAAAAAAAAAAAAAGATTGCTCTTAGAAAATGTATTTTCTCAAATGGACAATGAGAGAGAGAGAGAGAGAGAGAGAGAGAGAGAGAGAGAGAGAGAGAGAGAGAGAGAGAATGATCTTCTCTGATCGAAGTCAACCCTTTAAGAGGCATAACTGGATTAGGGACGGATGTGAGGGGAAGCAAGAGGATCCCAGAAGAGAGCAGAAAATCAAGAAAAGGGGAAAGTCTATCTCGCGGATTCCAAAACCTGCTCCACGAAACAATAACGGCAGAACACGGATTAAAAAAAAAAACCTTGTTGCATCAATCTGGTCCTCATCTCGCTGTAGATCTATGGATGCTGATACTCTTTGGCTAAAATGAGTTCACGGTACACAAATTACTGATTCAGTTGCCAAAAAAAAAAAAAAAAAAATAAATAAATAAATAAAATTGTTGCACCGATCCCGTCCTCATCTCGTTGTAGATCTATGGATGCTGATCTAAGAATGCTGTTACTTTCTGGCTAAAATGAGTTCACGGTACACAAATTACCGATTCAGTTGCCAAAAAAAAAAAAAAAAAAATAAAATAAATAAATAAAATTGTTGCATCGATCCCGTCCTCATCTCGTTGTAGATCTATGGATGTTGATCTAAGGATGCTGATACTCTTTGGCTAAAATGAGTTCACGGTACACAAATTACCGATTCAGTTGCAAAAAAAAAAAAAATAAAAAAAAAAAAAAAAAATAAATAAATAAAAAAAAATTAAATTAAAAACAGTGCGATCCCGTCCTCATCTCGTTGTAGATCTATGGATGCTGATCTAAGGATGCTGTTACTCTGATAATTTTATGCCATGAGTCCATGGCATAAAATTATCAGAAACGAAAACTGAACTCTAACAAAACGGTTGTTAGTAAGGTTACCGGATCCTCCCCACCCAGATATTTTTGCTGAAAACGTGTCTTGGACTCATTTAAAATTCTAGGTGTCATTCCTTGCTCCAAATTCACTTTCGAAAAACCAATCCGGTCCAGCTCCTCTTCAAATTGCGCAAACACTGATTTTTCAACAAATCCCTCAAGATTCGGAGAGTTATTTATCCTCCGGAAATGTTTTTACGCTTTTCATTTGTTTGTGTTTTTGGCAGAGTCTTCTCGACCTAAAACTGCTGGAAAACAAACCGAGTTCCACTAAACATAATATAATTCCAGGTCTTGAAGTCTCCAGCACCATCGTTTGAAGAGTTGACAGTGGAAAATGGAATGAAACATTTCATATCTGAATCCAGACACAATATAATTTTAGGCTTAAGAAAAAGCGTTGGGACCTATGAGGTCATTCGGCGCTGAAACGGAAATTGACAGTAAAAGATCTGAAAGGCATAAAAGGAGGAAAACCTCGAAGTTGCACTATGGAAGAAAGAGACTATAGACGGAGGTATAGTAAAGGAACGAAAGGGGTTGCAGCTAGGGGCCGAAGGGACGCTGCAAAGACCTTAAGCAATGCCTACAATGAACTGCATGAGGCGCACTGACGGCACTACTTTCCTACGGGGGTTTACATTCAGATCCTCCTGATCGACACCATTCAAAAAAAGTAGTACTTTTTTCAGTTATTTCTAAGTCTTTCCTTTACAGTGTTCTAGAAGTTTCTTTTCTACTGAGACCAAAGTGAGGGATAATCCCCGGCTCCTGAGTTCAAGTTGGGTACAAATGCGTTTTTTCTGACCAGGTTCACACGAGTTGTTTCAAATTTTTCTTTGTTATTCATCTTACGTAGTGTATACGTTAATTTCTCTCTATTTTTTCGTAAACAATATTACGAAAAATATTTGAAATAGCAATACAAGTGAATTATATACAGAATAAAAGCTGTAGTTCAACTTTAGTTTCGAACGCATAACAGAAAAAAAGTAAATAAAATTGTAAAAAGAAATACAACACATCGAAAGCGAATAGTCCTGGGGAGTCAATCCATCTGAGATGACTCAACTGGATGCTGTAATGCCACCCCCCCCCCCCCCCCCCCCCCCCCCCCCCCCCCAAAGGATGTGACACAGAGAGGTGTGACGAACCAAAGTATTCAAGCTCTGTAACCAGAAAAAGCGAGGGTAGCATTCACATAACGCGCTAAGGACAGGATGTCAAATAGAGCATGAATTATCCAAGGACACCACTGTGTCGCCTTCCACTTCAAGGTGAAGTGGCGCTCGTACGAAAACCCTGCGCAGGGAACAGGAACTTAGGCCCTTCAGGCACTGAAGTGACAAGGATGGCGAAAAACCAACATCGGAGACCTCGTATAAGTAACACTCAATTTATATATACATACACATACATACAGCTGTTTTTCAATAGCAGCTGTCCGCACAAAAGGAAGATGCTGGAATCACCTCCCATCGATCAAACCAACAATATGAACCTGTCAGGAGGACTTTTGATATCGGATGACAATGATGAGTTAATCCTCCGGCCGATTCTCAAGCAGGTGTTCCAGAAACCACGATTTACATACATCCATAAGACAAGCCATACATTTCGAATGAAAATCTTTTACAGTCCTGGTCAAAGAGGATTGTTAATCGAAATATAAGGTTTTGTCGTTTAAATGATGATTTTCGATCTTCTTCAACTTCACAGAACACAATCCAATTACAGTAAAAGGCATTCGCAGGTAGCGTATATATATATATATATATATATATATATATAATATATATATATAGATATATATAATATATATACACACACATATATATATATACATATAAATTGTATAATATATAGAAGTATATTATTATATATATATATAATATATATATATATAATATATATATATATATATATATATAATATATATATATAGACGAAGAGTATTTCAATTTTGACGACCGTCAATCCTGACTAACAAAGAGGAAAAATAAGCGAAGCGTTAAGCTTCACACAATACAATATTATTTTCAATACCTACCTCTCATCAATGAGCGCATGACATTTCCAAAGTGATACGACAAAAAACATATAGTATATATATGTATCAGGGCAAAATTCTGCGAATAAGAGATCAAATGCAAGGGACAAATGAATGTTATGAATCCTGCAATAGAAGCAATAACAAATACAAAAGGGTACAAAGTACACTTAATATACTAATTGAAATTCATTTTATATCAATATTCCATGAAGATAAACACAAACAAAAACACTGCCGTATTTAAACAATAATATCAAAAGGCTCTTTACCTTATCAATGAACTGCTAAATCAGAACTCGTTCTTCTATTAGCGTTCTGAACAGGGCATTCACTCAATGCTATACACAATGAATAAAGCTTTTTAAGTGTGCACAATAAAGCCACATTCTGATTAAGGATTCAATACATCTTTGTCGATTTTCTGATACATGGACTTGCGAAATCCATTGACCCCAGTCAAGTTACGGAAAAAGTCACGGCGAATTGCCAATTTAACAGATAAAATAAATACACATACATACAATTATATTATGTATATAATATATATATTATATAATGGTGCCTATATAAATGCAATTTCTGTTTTGATTTTTTCCATAACGTTTCAATTCAGAAGCTACGAATCCACAACCCGATTTTTAACATACGACCACACTTCACACACATCACGACACCACACACACACACCACACACACACATATATATATATATATATATATATATATATATATATATATAATATATATATATATAATGAGCAGCGTATATATAATAGTTCTGTTAAATTGGCTATTCGCTGTGACTTTTCCCGTAGCTTCTCTTAAGTTAAATAACATACATACATATATATATATATATATATATATATATATATATATATACTATAGATATATATACATACATACATATACACCATATATATTATATATATATAAAATAAAATATTAATATATATATATATATATATATATATATATATATATATGTATGTATGTGTGTGTATAATCCAACAAAAGACAAATAACCACTGCGAGCAGAGAGAGAGCGCGCGGGCTAGAGGGAGGGAGGGAGGGAAATAGTCACATTCAAAGGCAATAAAAGGGCCAGCAGATGCCAGCCGTTGGGCTAAAAAGGGCTGATGAAGGCCATTAGGAAGACCTTTCAGGAAACATAGGAGAACATTGCTGCCTCAATTGCAAAAGGTTCAACGAACCCCCAAAACACTTGCCATCTTTCGACCGCCAAGACGTTTCTCAGTCGTTATTAGCCATAAGCGGCAGTTTTAGTTTTCAAAGACTCTCCCTAATTACTCGGCACTGCTTACCCACTCTCGCTCAAGGGCAGTGCATTACAGCCATCACCTGCCGGAGGGAAATGCCCTTCCACTCCCGGATGAAGATAAAAAATGAAATCTTTCGGATAAAAAAAAAAAAAAAAAAAAATCTCGCCTTGAAGTATCTTACAATATTCTCGGTTATATCTTTTATATCATTTTCACTCCATAATAATCGTAAGAGAAACTGATCAAACAGATTCTGAGTTTAAAGTTAATATTGCGACGTCAAATAATTTCGGCATCTCTCTCTCTCTCTCTCTCTCTCTCTCTCTCTCTCTCTCTCTCTCTTCTCTCTCTCAAGAGAAGGAATACAAGAATAGGAATAGTTTATATTGCGACGTCCAATAATTTCGGCATGATATAATCATCGTTCTCTCTCTCTCTCTCTCTCTCTCTCTCTCTCTCTCTCTCTCATGAAAAGCAATATTATATACAACGCAAAATCGACGATACACGTACGCCTGCGAAAAAAAAAAAATAAATTTATAAAATGTTTCTGAAACCGTACAGACAAGGGAATGATTCTTCAGGCATCCAAGAATGAAATAAAATACACGCAACAAAAATCTTTCTGATCACTTATATTAATAATTTTAGTTGCAGAGCAATACAGTCCGGTTCATGACTCAACCATTTCCTTTATATATATATATATATTATATATATTTAAATATATATATATATTATATATATATATATTATATATATATATAGTATATATATATATATATATATATGATATATATATAGAACCATCGTGTTCGCCAGAGATGACCACCAGAAAAAAAAAAAAAAAAAAAAAAAAAAAAAAAGTTTAGCACTTGAAGAGGGGAACAACGCCCTCAAACCATACCAAACAGAATAATAATAAAAACAACACGAAAGGGAAAAATAAATGAAGAGGAGAGAAGCAATCCAGCAAATGCATAACAACCAGACGAGAGGATCAAGGACGAAATCTTCTCGCCCAAAAGCGAATTAATAATAAAAAGCGTAGATGACTCCTACAATAAACATGGCGAGTGGACATCTGAGGGTCAAGGGCTTTACTTTCAAATATATCGCAGGGGAAGAGAGAGAGAGAGAGAGAGAGAGAGAGAGAGAGAGAGAGAGAGAGAGAGAGAGAGAGGTGCATCCCTCCATAATAAACAACAAAGCTATCACCAGTGCGAAACTAATCCCCTCGCGCGGCCATTAGGTGAAGAAAAGGGGAAAACAGCGGAGGGAGAAGAAACGATGCAAGAAGGAGAGGCAAATGGAAAAAGCAAAACAAGAGGAAAAAGGGGAGAAAGGATATTAAAAAATATATATATTTATACGAAATAGATAATGAATATTTTGTGATCCAGAATTTTTGGTTAATCGGCCAGAAATTGTCAATTAAATTCAATGCCAACAGCTAATGGCTAATTATAATTTTCCTAGAACTATGACCCACCCTAAAAATCATTAACGTCTAGTGTATAAAATTTTATATGTAATAATAATAATAATAATAATAATAATAATAATAATAATAATAATAATATTTAACAATGAAGAGGACTTAGATAGCAATACTATAACTAATAATAATAATAATAATAATAATAATTAATAATAATAATAATAATAATAATAATAATAATAATAATGATGAAGAGGACTGAAGATCACAATACTCACATTGAGCCACTTTGCTAATATGTTAAACTTTTGAAGACCTGTTACTACAGTCGCGTCACGGACCCTGGCCCATGGTTAAAATGAACTTGAATTTACAAAGTATATGAAAATGATTCCATATTACTTTAAATAAATGATGCCCGTTTTTCATGCGGGCAAAAAAAATTTTTTTTCATACGTATTTTATAAACACTGCATCCGTATTGAGGGCAAGGTTGTAACCAACTTCAAACTAAACTAAATAAGCTTTAGCGTACGAGTTGTCCTTTCCGGCCACGTAGATCTATGTAGATGATGATATTCAAGTAAGTCTGCCTAATTTTCACTGGTTCTTAACCATTTGACCTTGGAAAGAGGCGTGGTCACTAACTGAACAAAGTCAAATCTTACTCAACGATGTATTTCAACAAGTTTTGTCGAAACTGATTCAGTGGTTCTGTATATGTCAAAAGCGTACAAAATTTACTCGAGACATACATACTTACATACATACAGAGGCCAATAAGAAAATTTCACACGAGCTTTCGGCTCAGATAAGCTCTAAGCTCTCATAACAATATTCCATAGATTGAATGATACGCTCCAGTATTTTCAAAACAAAATATTCAAGGCACGACATGCTTCATCAGCGAAAATATCGCATTTTGGGTCTTAATTTCATATCATCCATCTACGTCCTTACAAAATAAGGCCTAATGGTTAAATCTGATACTACAAACTATAGATTTACTACCACATTTTACAGGCTGCTCAGGAGCAAGAGCCCGTGCAGGCACAGAGCCAGCTAAATCATTACCAACCAACCTACCAACAGGAAGAGACCTCCTGGCGTTAAACAATTAAGGGTTATCAACGCCGAACACCACCATATGGTTGCATTTCGAAGAAGAAGAAGAAGAAGAAAAGTCCCGAACTGCTGAAAAAAAAACACCAATGGGAAAACTTTAAAACGTTACTTTTACAGATCCTAAATGGCCTTCAACAACACCTGCACCGAAGAAAAAAAGGTCCTCAAAAACACACGTCACCAAAAATATGTAGGCATTCAACAGCACTTGGTGGCACTGTTTATTTTCTTTTTGCTTTCCCACTACAAACAGTGGAAATCGGTGGTGTTTTCACTTACCGAATCTCATTCTTAAAATCTCAGGGAAAATAAGTATTATTTACTAACAGGATTCTTCAGGATGAGAGAGAGAGAGAGAGAGAGAGAGAGAGAGAGAGAGGAGAGAGAGAGAGAGAGAGAGAGAGAGAGAGAGCCTAGAGAGCCTTCGAGGACACTACAGAGATAGAGATGCTGGGGAGACACTAACTGTGGTACAACAGCTTCCTTTTACCCAAAGCTACCAAAATATTCAGTGGCACAGAGGGCAACTTGACACAGACAGACAGACAGATGGAAAGAGATAAACCCTTTAAAACAAGCATTGTACACCACATACCTTCTATTATTCACTATAAAACTGGACGTAAATATTCGGCGCATTTCAGAACCCCTTCAAAGTATAAATCAACATTAATACAAACGACAATGGATTAGGCAGGCAGCAACGAACCAAAACAGTTCTATTTTAATGCTTACAATTGAACAAAGACCCAAATCCAGGAGGCTTATGGAAATGAGGGTGAAATGACCCTTACGAACAAAACGTTTACGAGAGAGAGAGAGAGAGAGAGAGAGAGAGAGAGAGAGAGAGAGAGAGAGAGAGAGAGAGAGAGAGAGGAGAATTCTCATTCATGGCTGGAAAAGCGCTGTTTATTTCCTTGCGAAAAACCCAACACAATTAAGTCATCTGAAATCTGATTAAGGCATTTTAGGACAGAATAAAAACATTTTCATTGAAAACATTCTCTCCTTTATTTAAAAAAAGTTCCCTTTTGAAAAATACATTACACGACAACTGTAAACATGAGCAATGGATTTTCAAAAATCCTTTGAAAATCTTTAGCAAATCAATCAGTGAGTTGAGGATATTAAATTTGGGTGCTACTATAAATTTTCTTAATGTTTTCACAGCAGAGGTGGATTCCTGAAAGGAAGTGTTGGGGAGACAGAAGGGTACGATCAGTGAAAATACCAGTGAGAGGAATAGTGACAAAAATATCAAAACGCAAAGCAAAATAAAGCCATCGCAAAATTACAAAATTGTTTATAGTACCAAGGACTGGCAAAGCATACACACCTGGTTTCTGATGGCACAAAGGTACAATGAAAAGGGGTTCGAGCCATGAGTAGATATAAAATTATTAAGATGATAAATTCGTGACAGCTTGGTTTATACATCAAAGCAACAAGAGGCAATACGTTAACGAAAGGATATATGTTGGCTACAGGAAACCGGTCTTCTGAGCAGCATCAACAATGATCAAATAAGCTACATCACTGTAACTGGATGTTCACTGAGAATCATGAGAATGACGCTCGAACAGACATAGAAAGTGTTCTTCGGGACAGTGCTCCACCCAGAATGACAGATTGCAAATTGATAAATTGATCAAAACGGGAAGCTTGAGGACATTTTAAACATCCTTGCAGAATGCTTGCTAATGCAACCACAATCGAGGCCCGCTCCTATACCCAATAACCTAAATAAAACGAAATGCAAGTGTGAGCAACTACGCATAAAAGAAAAGAAAGAAAGAAAAAAAAACAACTCCGGCAAAGAACGCACGCAGCTAAATCATGTTTGCGAGAGTCAAATTAAACGCCATTAAGGTCCATCAAGCAGAGCTGCCTCCTTCATTCCAAAAAGTGACTAAGCAATTAAAGCGCTCGAGTAAATAACGATGCCATCACCGAACAGAGATTAAGCGCCCCGTTCAAAGGCGGCGGGGATTTTTTTCATCAGCGTCCATTGCAGACGGTGCTCGCCGCCTGCAATCACCGACGACAAAACGACACCTGGATGGCAGCACGCACAACCGCTAAAGCACTTTTGGGAGCGGGAAAACTACTTGTAGGTTGTTTCCCCAAGTGATTACATTCGTAAAGCAGTTTCCGTCTCTCTCTCTCTCTCTCAAAACACACGCAAACGTATCGTAAGTAGTCCTCAAGTCCACACACGTTGCAAATTACAACAAGTATAAAATGCGCCGACGTTTCTTCGGCTCAGTCGAGTTTTCTGTACAGAGAATAAGACTGCATGAAACCATCAGCTATGACCGGTAGCGTTTCAGTTGTTCACCAGATACGGCAGAGTGAGGGTGCGTCACATGCCTCCCGGAAAGTGCTGCCAGATGCAAGATCCACGGCTAACTTTAACCTTAAATAATATGAACTACTGAGTTTAGATGGTTGCAATTTGGTACGTTTGATGATTGGAGAGTGGATGATCTAAATATCAATTTGCAGCCCTCTAGCCTCAGTAGTTTTTCTTAGATCTGAAGGCGGACAGACAATGCCGGTTCGATAGTTTTCTTTTACAGAAAACTTAAAAAAAAAAAAAAAAAAAAAAAAAAAACTTCTTACAACGGCAGAGCAAAGCAGACCCACAACACATTCGTTTATAAAGTGAGAATCAATGTGCAAAACTCGGAACATACATTTCCCGTCCCCGTCCCGTTCCTGCGAACTTAACTCTCGAAATAATCCCCAAGAATCGCAATCCGTTCCCTTTCAAGGTCTGGGATTTTCCACCGGAAAAATATTTTCCTCAACAAAATTATTTCTCATTTTTGGCGTCCC
>NC_061102.1:13625766-13626930 GCF_015104395.2 Macrobrachium nipponense
ATCAAAGGAGCACAAGAACTCGCGCTACCCTAAGCCCAATTTATCAAACGACAACAACGCCGATACCATACTCTTCGAAAGCTTCCACCACTCCACTCCACTCCCTTCCCTTCCCTTCCCTTCCCTCCACCTCCCCAACCAGCTATCAAGGAATGCCATCACTCCATTCAACACCAACACTGATTTCGAAGTCGAAGTTATGATGAACACCCCGACACCTTCAACGGTCTCACTATCACCACCCTCAGCCTCCTCACATTCGGCGTCATTCTGAAGTCACCCCGATGGCAAATGCTGGAGAATTCTGCAGGGGAAAAGATGATGTCTATTATTTGCTTTTCTTTTTTTTTCTCTCTCTCTCTTTACTTTGGAGGTTTCTGTACTCATGCCGAAAATGCGAGCAAAGTGAAGCTATCAGCATTCTCAAGGGTTGTCTTCAAGGGTATCATTATCTTATGAACTTAATAAATACAACACGTTGAACAGTTACTGCAAATCTTGTTTAATGGATAACAAGGATTATAAATACCCTAAAAAAAATATAACTTTACGAGAGAACGAGAAAACTGAGCGCTTTTCCGCAGAAAAGTATTTGGAATCAATAAACGAAGAGCTTTTGCAAAAATGGGCGAACAATAACAAAAGTATGCGCTCACGCATTCACGACTTGAATAAAATAGCGACTCATAAATGGGCAGTCATTTCCGGGAATAAAAATGGCACTATAATTCAGATAAGAGACCACGGCAGGCAATATATGGAATGACCACCTCGTTCGAGTACATCAGCTCTCCCGATAGGCCTTGAAATATGAGCAACGAGAAAGGAGTTTGTATTCGAAAAGAAAATAAAACTGAAATAGCACTTGATTTAACAAACATATTTCATTGTGTTGGATGCTTTCCAGTTTACAAAATATGCTTAAGAGGAAATCGAATACAAATGGAGTTCTATTAGCAATTTCGTTCCTCTTAGTAAATTCGGGAACCAGTTGCAGAGCTGAGAAAAATCAACAGCACCCCGATTTGTTTATATAAGGTCAGAACAAGTTATCTTTGTTTGTATGGTGTTTTTACGTTCCAAGGAACCAGTGGTTATTCAGTGACGGGACCAACGGCTTTACGTGACTTCCGAACCACGTCGAGAGTGAACTTCTATCACCAG
>NC_061102.1:13627430-13669930 GCF_015104395.2 Macrobrachium nipponense
CAACAATAAACTCAGGCCAGAGCCAATAAAAAAAAGTTATGACCACATTCAGTCAAGTAATTAACACGTTTCGAGGCATACTTTGAGATAAGCGTAAAAAAATTATTCTATGAAATAAAGACCAGCTTCATGGCAGACAGGGGGCAAAGAAATGCAGCACAGCATAATAAAATAAAAATTACGCAAGAATACTAATATAAGAAATAAATACTCGAAAGGGAAAGAAATTTCACACCTCTAATAGTTAAGCAACAACGGTGAGATTTTTTTTTAACTTATGCATAAAGGAAAACTTCATAATACTGAGGTAACTGCGTACATTGAAATCTCGTTTCCTGGAACTTAAAAAGTTGAAAACTTTTATTGAAAACTTACGAAGACGAATTAATTTTCGTTCCCTCATTCGTCCTATTGCGCTTCAGCGTTTCACATCAAGAGGCACATTCATCTAATCATTTACTTTATTTAAAGTCAGGGTAAGTAATATCACCAAGTGTGAAGTTACAATAAAATACCTGTATTGTTCAACATACCAACTGTAGTCACCGAAAATATCTCAAAGCCCTGAAGACATTTCCTTTTTTGGGGGTATCCAAAACATACCTGTAATAAAAAAAATTCAGAGTTAAACATATTGCAATTAAGAAAAATACTTTAAATGGAAACTACGTGTGCAAAAATATAAGCATAATTCAAAACCTCTCCACGGGAATAAATCAGTAATAAACAATATAACATTTTATCAGGAATTTCAGTCTTCTTTTTTATATACTTTCAAGAAAGTAAATATAAAATTACAAGAAAAATGATGGAGAAAAAACAGGCCGCACGCCAAACCATCATCGTCTAAATTCATTATTTAAAAAGGTCACTTCACCCAAAAATGGAATCTTGTCATTTCTTTTTTAGATGATCTTTCTTGAAATACACAGAAGCCAAAATCCGGTTCACAACAACCCAGGACGTGAAAACAGAACGCAAACATATTGTGAATGTATATATTTATATTAGAATATAAAATGTGTCTATAAAAGCTAAAAGAAAAAATGTATGACCTAAATACAAAAACCTTAAAAAAATATATATATATACACTGAAAACAAAACACGTTAGAAGAGAAAAATAGGAATAATTCGTCCAAACGTGGGGAGAAATATGCAAACCCATCTCATACAAATGTAACACTAAAATAACGACCGATTAGAGCTGAAAGCTAACTTCGTTTCGGGGCCCATGCAAAAACATGAGGCCAGGGGAGGAGGGCCACCACTCAAACCACTCTCTTTCCTGCAGCCCCTTTGGTAACTGACAAAAAAAAAAAAAAAAAAAAAAAAAAAAAAAATTAAAAGTCATTGTCACTCCAAAGAAAAAAAAAGGCATTAAAGAAAAGTCACTATATACATATATACATACATACATACGTATATATATATATATATATATATATATATATATATATATATATAGATATATATAGATATATATATATATATATATATATATCATATACATTATTCTGTTAAAACAGGATACGCATCAAATATAAAAAGGCTTTAAACCCAGAGTTTTAATGGGCCTTTTACACATATATATTTACAAACATAAATAAATAAATAACATACAATAAAATCAAATATACGTATAAACATTATATAAATTATATATTGCCATTTTCATTAAACTACGTTTCAAAATATTCATTGTATTTTTTTAAAATTCAAAATCATCATTAAAATAAAAAAACTAAACTATACATTAAATAAATAAATAAAATTATAAAAAAAATAAAATGGACGTATAAACATTATATACATTATTGTTTTTCCCCATTTTTCATTAAACTACATTTCAAAATATGCATACCAATTTTAAAAATAATCATATCATTTAAAGAAAGAAAATTACTATTATTCCTTTCAATCTCTAGAATATGAACGAAAAAGTTGTCCTCTCCAGTTGATTAGACTTTTTTTTTTTAAATTAAAGGCTATCCTTTTCCTCTCTCTCTATCTCCTTTTCAATAAAAAGAAAGTATTCCGAAGCAATAAAAAAGTATCTCCCACAATTCCAGCCCCTTGCGGTCAATAAATCTTTTCATCGATGTTGTCTCCGCAGAGTCCGAGACACCGCGCACAAAGGAAGCCATTTTTCAGGTCCTGGAGCTCGCAGGGGGTCAAGCCAGAAGAGAGAGAGAGAGAGAGAGAGAGAGAGAGAGAGAGAGAGAGAGAGATTGAAGAGAGAGGATTGGAAAATGCCTTACCGTTGTATTGCACTGAATTGTAAAGTTTACCATGAATTAATCCTTAATATATACCTCCCGCAAAAAAAGATATATATATATATATATATATATATATATATATATATATATATATATATATATATATATATATATAAGCGAATACCACAGGAAAATGATAGGCAGAAATCCAATCGCTTTCGTCTTTACTAAGACAGAAGAAAGCGCTTGGATTTCTGACTATCATTTTCCTATGGTATTCGCTTGTTTAATGAAGTCACATGCATCTACTGTGATTTTTTAGGCATATATATAAACATATATCAATTGCAAATTTTTCCATAACTGGAATTTCAAAAAGTACGGAGCCTTGCTGATTCTTATCCATTTTAAGTACAAAGGCCGCCACCAAGACAGAAACAGAAATACCACAAAGCGAGAGAGAGAGAAGAGAGAGAGAGAGAGAGAGAGAGAGAGAGAGAGAGAGAGAGAGAGAGAGACTCTCTCTCCAAACAATCTTCTGCTGAACCTCATGGCAGGGCATTTGTCAAATTGATGCAATTGACAACGGCCACCTGATATTGCAGATGTGCTGCCTCCAGTGACCTACTCTCGAGCTTCGCCATCAAATACTGATGCAATAATTCTTCCTCGATCATGAGTGAATGAGGGACGCTATCGTTCTGTCAGTGTGAACAAACCAAAAGGCAGAGCTACGCAGATTTCCATTTCGTTTAGCGACTCGAAGAAGGACTTTGCTTAAAATCCATTTAGACTTCTCCTACACAACCTCCGCTTGTTAACCCCCCCCCCCCAACCCCCCCCCCCTTCCCCATCTCCTTTCCGAACACCCTCACCAGCAAATATTCTTGCATGGGGAAACTCCCAGACATCAATTACAGTCCAGTTCTCGATAAGTTAAGTCTTACATAACCACATGCATAAATCCTAAAACATTATCAGAGGGACGACCACAGACTCATATGAGATCCAAAGACACGAAAGTGGTCAGCAATTGGTTGATAGATGAAATTAAATGAAAGTATGTCAACGTGCACACACACACACACACACACACAATACAGAGTTGTACCAGGCACCTGCGTAGAACCAGTACTACTGTCAGTAAAGAATAAGGGACTTTACGTAGGGAATTTAGACCGAGGCCAACATGCTCACCGTCCATTTTGTTAACAATATGCTTCCTCGCTTGAGAAGGCACAATCACCAAGGGGAAAGAAACATGACAGCAGCTTCGGGAACGTCTCGAAAGCAATTTCGACAAATCAAAGCTGACAGAGCAATTCTGACAATGGGCGGAAATTACACTATTAGAACATAATAAACCTTTGTTAGCTCTAGTCATACGACTCCTATTATTGGCGATGGCTTCAATCTTACACTCCTATTACTGACAATGGCTTGCAGCTCGAGCCCCCCCCCCCCACCCCCCCCCGTCCCCCCCCCCCCCCCCCCCCCCCCCCCACCCCCCCCCCCCCCCCCCCCCCCCCCACCACGATCAAGACATGACTGTAAGGTGTGAACAAATCGTGAAAGGTAAACCGTTCAAGACTGAATTTCCGTTGGATTGCTTCCCGAGAACAGAAGGGAAACCTACTGTACTTTCTCCCAGTATCCTTTAACCGCATTGAGACCATTACATCTGGTGTGTGTGTGTGTGTGTGTGTGTGTGTGTGTGTGGAAGCAGAAAAAAGCATAAGACGTAAGTGTTCATTACTCCTTCGAATTGTATACCATCAGGACAAGAGGGCCTCACTCGACCAGGGGGAAAATATTAAAATTCTCTCTCTCTCTCTCTCTCTCTCTCTCTCTCTCTCTCTCTCTCTCTCTCTCTCGGGATTCGAACTATACTCGCCCAGGTATCAGTGCCACACCTCCACACGTTACAGGGGAGTTACGATTTCAAAACAGAGAGAGAGAGAGAGAGAGAGAGAGAGAGAGAGAGAGAGAGAGAGAGCGAGAGAGAGAGAATAGCACGTCTAAATTTATCAAAAATCCTTCAATTCTATATTGATCAAGAAACAGTGAAACGCACACTAATGCAATTCACTTCCCACACCCAGATATTTCTGCAGGAAAAAAAAACAAAAAAAAAAAAAAAAAAAATAAAAAAAAAAGTTCCAGGTATAACAGACACGGTAAGCACCACCAAAAAATCAAAAGCCACCTCCTCATTAAAAATGAACGGAAACTTTCGCGCGCTAACAGCAGATTCATCACTACTCATTTCCCTCCGCTTTCCCCTCTCCTTTTCCTCCGAACCTCTCTTTCATTTCCACCCCGGCCCATGCAACAACATTTCCTTGAGCATAGCAACAGGCTCGGAATAAAATTCATTCACAATTTCCAGATTAAACTTGGCGGACCTTCATATACGTAGCAGCTCGAGAGAGAGAGAGAGAGAGAGAGAGAGAGAGAGAGAGAGAGAGAGAGAGAGATTATAATCGAAGTACCAGCTTAATGCACGAAGCGGAGGACGAAGCACTATTACTATTTTCATCTGTTAATTAATATAAAAGAAAAATTTATATTTCGTTCCGAGCATAAAAGCCCCACCGGAAATCTATGAAATCACGAAATTAATGAGCAATTTTATATAATTACGACACGAGAACAGATGACATTCGGAATCCTTAATTCTTGACGTTAAAAATGATCTATGGATCTTCACTTTTTACCTCTAACGAGAAAAACATATTTTTTTTATTATAAAAAAATATATCAGTCCTCCCTTTTGACAAATTAAACACCCATAATTCTTGATTTATTAATCCTGAGTAATCACATTACGTGATTTTTGCGCGAGCGCATATGAAGCGTAGAGACACGCGAGAAGCGATAACGCTCTTTAAATCTCAACAGAAGCTGCTTTGCAAGTCGTCATTTCTCTAACCTTATTTTCTGCGTCGAAATTTACAGATAAGCTGCTCACTGAATTAAAGCCAGCTATATGGTCGATCGTATGCGGACTCATCTTACAGTGAATAACTATATAGTTACAGTATGATAAAATAGAAATTAGGCGACTTAATTTTTTTTTGGTATAGTTTAGAGAACAGTTTAAATATAAAACTTTGGTATTAGACTATAACCCCTTAGTTGTTTTGGCTAAAATAAAAAGATAATTCTATATTCCTTTGGTGGGAGTTATTTTATTAGCACTAACAGGACTCCACACACCAATCAAACTAAGTAGAATACAATAGAACATAGAATTTGGGTCAAAGGGGAAGCGCTGGGATCTACTGAGGTCGTTCACCGCTGATGAAACTAAGTGGAATAGAATATAGAATTTAGGTCAAAGGCGAAGCGCTGGGACCTACTGAGGTCATTCAGCGCTGATGTGACTAAGTAGGTATTCTTTATATACAACAAAAATAATGACGTACACACCATTACAACGCTTAGACTAATTCAGTTCGCGGCCCTCATTCATGAAATGTAACCGAGGGCGAGCCCGTACTGGCATAAGGCCAGCTTAATCTTCAACAACAACAACAGGAACAACCCAACAACTCATTCATAAGTCGGCAGCCAAAAGAATATAGTATCTGAAAAGATGCCAAACCTTCCAGCTATCATTCATTTATTGCAAACACTGACCGACTGACGTTCCCTGTACCCAGGGACGAACCCAACATTCCCCTTTTTGTTTTATTCGGTTTATTGTCATGATTCATTATCCTCAAGGAATAAACCATAGGATGTCGTGTTTACGTCGGCAGGGCAAGGCTTCCTGGCCGTCCGCATGTATGATAAATTCAGTCTTTGTCGTACACGCAGTCCGGGTAACCTTGTCTAAGCATGCGGAAAAAAAAAATTCTGGTAAGTAAAACTTGGGAAATCATATTTCAACTCAAAGAACAACGTACTACATAATAGAATATTTACGTTCAAAATTCATGATGATATAAAGTCAAGAACCATTTTGGTTTACAGTAAATTATTCCAGCAACTAACCCCCCACCCCAAAAAAAGGAGCAAATGTGTACATACACAAACAAATAACTCTCAAACATATATATATATAATTATATATATATATATATATATATATATATATAAATTATAGACTTTCTAGATCGGGCTGGTCCAAATGCAAATGGCGGAAATGCGGAAATAAAAGTGGGCGCGCTAATGCCTATTCAATGGCAGCAGAGAGACCTCCTCTCCATCACCGCTTTTCAATCCTCTGGATATCACCCAATGGTGGTCTTTTCACCCATTCCTGGCCATTTCCCTGACATCCCCCCCCCCCCCCCCCCCCCCCCACCCAGCCTCCCACTCTCACTACCGGTAACCCTCCACAATCTCTGTTGTGGCAGGTAGCAACACACCTCTACAATAATTAATTAGCTAGGGCGTCGGTCGCTGCAGCAGAATGCCATAATATCCAGCAGGTGACGGCTAGCTGGCGGTAAACAATGACACTTAGTATGGAGGAGGAGGAGGAGGAGGAGGAGGAGGAGGAGGAGGAGGCTCCAATGAACGAAGCCAGCAACTGAGGATGCAGTAGGGATAAGCGTTCTCCTCTCTCCTCTCTCTCTCTCTCTCTCTCTCTCTCTCTCGTTATTTCCTCTATTCCTTTTTCCCACTAACATGTCTCGCTCTATTTATAACCAGATGACCCATTATCGCAAATAGAAAACAGCGACTAAAAAGCGCATCTCAGAAAAAAGGAAAATTACGTTACGGAAGAGACGAAAACAAACAAGATGGATTAAAAAACAACAACAGGAAGAGGGGCGAGCAAAAAAACAAAGGGATAACACAAGTGCAGAGAGGCAACAACTCCAACTCCAAATTCTCGCAGGGCAAACATTCCAAAATTTCCGACTGAGGGGGGGAAAAATGGCTGGAAATATTTTAGCAATTAGGTTACTCACTTTGACGAAGGCCGCCAGGTTCATCCATAACGAATGGGACACAGAAAATAAACTGAAAGGGAATAGGGGGAAAATAACTCGATAAAGGAAAGAATAAAAACAAAGGAAGCCGAAGTTCTCTTGATTCCGAAATGAAATTAAATAAAACTAAATTCCTTAACAAAACCATCTAAAACGTGGCGGTGGCAGTGTTGGTGGCAGTTGGCAGAAGGCACCATTGGGGGCCAATGCAGCTGACACTGGTTCGGGAGAGAAAGGACTCGACTAAATGGAAATGGCACCGACGCCCTCTTCAAGCGCACGTCATCGTCAAGATCGCCCCATTATCCCAACGGCGTCTAGAATCCTCCGAAGTGGAGGTTCTCAGGAGAGACGAGCATGAGCAGACCTCTACAATGACGAATGCCGTTGACCTAAGCGCAATAGGCCTAATACACCCCACGATAGGCAGCATCCGAGGCCTCGTACCATAAAGGAAGAGTCATTTCGAATGGGTTCTCATCATGCGCGGAGGTACTATATATGGCCATCTCGAGAGATATATCCCTAAATGGGGTCTAGATACACAAGGCGGTTCAACTATAGTACCATAGCGCCCCTGGTTCATCACGGACTTACATGCTTTGAAACAGTCATTTCTAAGAAAATTCGATTTAAGATACCACATTTTAATAAATGGTGTTCATCATTCCACTGGAATTTTATGAAAAACGAACTTGACCACTAAAAATCTAAAGTATGCGTAGACGCACTCACGGCAAAAACTAACTTAAAAATTATACATAACACGTGAACATAGAGGGTAAATTTATCCCCAGAGTGGACTAAGCAGAAAAAACATATATAAACAACACATATATGAGTTATTTCATTTTAGCAACAGCTTGCAAATATCTAAAAACCTGAAAACAAATGACATATGACAGTCGCTCACGCATACGTCCAGGAACACAAGAAGCGAAACTGGAGAGGAGGAGGCTTCGAGCAAATAATTGGTCATGTGTACGTGGCAAGTCTCCGTGGCATGTCCCTGTGGCACTGGGGGAAGGTAGGGGGAGAGGTAAGGGGGGGGGGGGGGGGGAAGTGGGGGGGGGGGGGGGGGGAGTTTGAGGACAGAGGGTTCTCGACCTGCCTGCTAATAAGGGTACGATTCCATTAGGAGGTAAAGCCAAGCCCGGTGGAGCCGATTCGAGCGGCGGTGATCAAGAGGAACGCCGTGCATAAGCACGAAAACTCATAATAAATGAATGATTGCTACATAATGTGTATATGTTGGTTTCTATATCAATGGGACGCTTTTATGTATGAAAACTGTTTTCCTAGAACGCCTAAATGGTATAAGTATCATTTAGAATAGAATACAATATAGAATTTATACCAAATGCCAAGCGCTGGGACCTACGAGGTCATTCAGCGATGACATTGACAGTAAGGCGGCTGGAAAGGTGTGACAGGAGGAAAACCTCGCACTTGCGCTATGAAACAACTGTTAGAGAGGGTGGAAAGTCAGATGGAAGAGAGAGAATATGAAAGGAGGTAGAGTAAAAAGATTGAAAGAGGTTGCAGCTGGGGGCCTTCAGTTATGCCTACAGTGCACCAGGTGAGGTGTACTGACGGCACTCCCGCAAATCAAATAACCCTATACGACTAAATAACTACATAAAACTAAATATATATAGTAAACTATCCTCACCAGTGACATAAACACAGAAGGGTGGAATATTTCGACGTCAAACGGTCCGGGCGACGTTACGTAACGTGAAATATATCTATGGGGTCGAACTTGTGGGTCCAACACCATATACGTGCAATACAGCTGCTTCAGTGACAGTGTCCCCTACATCCACCTTAAACTGGGTACAGTTCCGAGAAAAGGGACTAGTACTATTTACGTAAGAGCTCTCTGCTCTCGCCATCACGTATTATAAATCTCGATATATAACTGGTCAACTTGCGGCCTCCTCATCATCATAGACTGAAGATACAGATGCCGAGACATGGAACGTTAAAACTTCTGCCTTTGGCTGAAGAGTAAACAGCATCCTATATCTGAAATGACAGCTTCTAAATGACCTTCATTGAGAGAGAGAGAGAGAGAGAGAGAGAGAGAGAGAGAGAGAGAGAGAGAGAGAGCAGTAAGTGAAATCCTCCGCCTTCCACAGTCCATAACCATCACTAAGTACTCATTTCCCGCCATTAAACTAACCGCCCTGCGCCATCGGTCACCCCTCCCCCCTCCCAGCACCCTTCCCCCATCACTGTACTCTGGCACTGTGCTTCATCGGCTGCAATACCCTAGGAGCAGCTTTCATTCATTCATTCCAAGGCTCTCTCTCTCTCTCTCTCTCTCTCTCTCTTACGTTCTGCTTTGAAGAGCAAGAGCCCGTGCCGGCATAATGTCATCTGAAAATCTGTCTCGTTGTTAAGGAACTATGGCACTGAATATATATGGTGAATACATTTACTTGCACCCCAGACTAAATAAATAATAAATTAACAAAATCAGTAGTTAGTATAAACAATATTCAATAAACGTTGTCCTGAACACAAGAAATTCCGATGACTTCGTTAGCCTACCGACAATAAAAATCCTATGTAGTCGAAGGAACTGCAAATTCTTTCAGGGGGCAAAACGAACACATCGTAGTTGAACAAAAGGAGCGACATTGTATATATTTTGAAATATATTTCTGGATTTAACTTTCTGGACCAGGAAGCGCAAGTGTGCTTACTTGCATATCGTACAGGCCAGTGTGTGAGGTCGGCTGGCTGCTTCTGAGCCTTCAGTACGTATACATGAAGCAAAGGATTCTGAAGAAAGTTTCGTGCAAAGGTATTTACTCCTGATAAACAAGACAAATCATAAATGCCACACTGACTGTTCAAAAACAATTATCTTTATCGTTAAAGGACGAAAGTTTCGGTGACTGGCTACACCATGCTCTTTTCTAGCAACCAGTTGTATAAAGAAAGGGTTGGGTCGTGAAAACACACACACACACACACACACACACACACACACACACACACACAGGGTCACTAAGATTAAGCATTTGAATATCCATTTGATAGGGTTTAGGACTATCAACCACATGCCGTTGCTTAGGCCTAAAAAGAATGTTCAACACTTGGCACGACCTACTTTGAGGACAAAGCTAACCCAACAAACGCACACAGACAAATATATACTATATATATATATATATATATATATATATATAGTCTATATATATATATATATAGATATATATATATATATATACGTAGCATTAGCAATTTGGTGCGAAGGGAAGAACAATTCTTATTTTATTCCTTTCTAAGTACTTTATTCAGCTGCTGACGTTCTAAGACGTTTAGTCCCATTTTCAAAGCTAGTACATAATAAAAAGAAACAGACTCGGAATAAACAAAAATAATTTTTTACATATAACATAAAATTATCAAAAAGTTTTTTTACTTTAACATAAAATTATAAGTACAGTTAAAAAGGAAGAGAGTTTACCAAGTGGTGCTGAGGGTACAGACCGAGAGAGTGTTCGGGCCAGGTTCAGCTTCGACTTATAAATATATATACTAGACAACGTAACTTTCCAATAAAGTCAGAGAGAGAGAGAGAGAGAGAGAGAGAGAGAGAGAGAGAGAGAGCAATCAGCGTGACTAATCGACTAACATAATGAACTCTTAGCCGATACATCTGTCGCAATCCTCTATGGGATTTCTCATTACTCCCCCAAACGCCACTTCTCCGTGAAAGCCTGGCAAGAAAGCCAACATAAATCAACAAATCTCTGTTGGCATTGAGCTGACAGTTAAATGGGATCTGGAAACTCCCCCGGAATAGACTGCATTAACGAGGGGAAGGGGGAGGGGGGAGGGAGAGGATTCGAAGCTAGCCGTTTCCGTGTGTCAATTGCGACGAACACACACACACACACACACACGCATACATGAGTGAGGGGAAGGCTTGGGGGATATTAGTAGTAATCCAAAGGATAAACGAAGAGACTTAAGAGCCCAGGAGAGGGTGAGAGGAAGAAGGGGGTGAGGGGAAGAAGAGGGGGGAGGGGGAGGACTTCATACACATGGGTATGAAATGGGGAAAGGAGGTTTAGGACCCACGAAGGGGTTCTAGATATGGGAATGACACTTGGGATGGGGTATTACGGGTTAGTCAAATGCCTAAATGATGACAGGGGTTGGAAGAGGGGGAAGGGTGGTTACAACCGACAGGGGGGGAAGATTGGGGCGCCGTCATTGGGTAGGGCAAACATACTCCAACTGGGCAATGAACAACCCATTGAAAGCCTTTGTGACCGCTGACCCTTCGGTCGAGCAGAAACGGTTCCATGCCCTCTACACTTTCTTCCTTCTACTGAATGAACCTAGTGAGACGAAAACGGCACTTGAAACAGATGACAAAAAAACAGCAGCATAATGCCAAATAACATTTTCAAGGACAAAAAATTGATTCATCAAAGATTGAGCAAGAGTCAAATAAGTTACAGTTTTCAATGACAAAAAAATTGATTCATAAAAGACTGAACAAAAGTCAAATAAGTTGACAGTTTTCAAGGACGGAAAATTGATTCACAAACAACTGCAGAAGAGCCAAATCTGGTGGAAAAGTTACTGGCCTACTCCTAGCTGTTGGATCAGCGGTCAATATTATTATTATTAATTATTTATCAAAATAGTTTAACCAGACCACTGGGCTGACTATCAGCTCTCATAGGGCTGGCCCGAAGGATTTGAATAAAATGCCAGGTATCTAAGGTAGAAGACAAGCACTGGAGCGAAAAAGTTTATTTGGTACGGTGATAAAGGAGTGAAAATAAAATAATATATATATATATATATATATATATATATATATATATATATATATATAAATAATATATAAATGTGTGTGTGTACACGAGCGCGCTCTTCATGTCTGAAGGAGAAAGTGAGACATAAGGTGGGAAAAAACAGCAAAAGTCGAATTTCCTCCTAAACTAATCTCATGCCCCTCCCCCCCCAACCCCACCCAATTAACAAAAAGAGGAAACTATTTCAAGCGAGTAACATATTTCTTTTCATCGATTTTTATTCCCGAAAAAATATAACCACCCCGACGAGCAAGGCATGTTGTCTAAAATACCAAAGTTAGTACTGCATGTTGCTAAATGATGCGTCATTCTTTTCAATATAATTATCGTTGGAGAAAGTATTAAATGGGGAGAGATTCCTTTATGATATACCAAAAGCACCTTCACTGCATTTGCATCGTTCTTCTTTTTTTGGGATTCTTTTTCTATATAGACTTTTTTTTAATAACAGGTTGCAAGTATATTCTCATCTTTACCTCTATTGTATTAGTACAATATATATTATATATAATATATATATATATATATATATATATATATATATATATATATACACACACACGACGACACATTATTTAGAGTAAAGATTCAATGACCGTTACACTTACTTGACGCACTACTGTACCGACTCATTCAATCATACACAGAAGACATGATTTATATAGAAGCTGCATTTATTAATTCTCACAGGTTTCAAAGACGCGAAACTCTTCAGTTCATCACCGGAACCATTATCTAGCACGAAAACAGCTTGAGCAGCAGGCCAGCTGGGGGAACCCCCGGGGATAAGGGGAGGGGGAGGGGGGTAAATCTGATGAGAAATTGCCATTATCAGAGGATATTAACCTTCTGATGGGGGTAATAAAAGTCACTCTTGGGTTTCCAAGAGTTATTAGATAAATGGTTTGCATCCACAGTCTTCCGCTCAACTTTGGGTGGGCCATAAACCTCACTTGTCTAAAGCACAGCGCTGGAATTCTTTTTTTTTTTTTTTATTTTAACAAGTTTCAATTTCCTTTTCGCCGGAGTGAAAAAATGAACATCGACTGACTGCAATCTCTCTCTCTCTCTCTCTCTCTCTCTCTCTCTCTCTCTCTCTCTCTCTCTCTCTCTGAAATAAAAACTAAAAGCCCAAAGCCCATTTTCTTTTAAAATAAAATTCAAATGCCTATTCTCTTCTCTCTCTCTCTCTCTCCTCTCTCTCTCTCTCTCTCTCCTCTCTCTCTCTCTCTCTCTCAATAAAAAATAAATAAAATAAAATAAAACAAAAATTCGACAGCCAATTTTCTTTCACTCTGTCTCTGAAATAAAGTAAAAAGTACAAATCCATAGCACATTCTCTCTCTCTCTCTCTCTCTCTCTCTCTCTCTCTCTCTCTCTCTCTCTCTCTCTCTCTCTCTCTTTCTGACATAAAAATAAAAATACTGTGCCCCCTCTCTCAATCGCTGAAATATATAAATCCTATCTCTCTCTCTCTCTCTCTCTCTCTCTCTCTCTCTCTCTCTCTCTCTCTCTCTACAACAGCAATGACAACACGAGGTTAAGTACACAAATAAAAGATATTTTAAGAGCAGACGCCATACAGTGCCCGTTTGTTTACTAACAACAGCAATAGCTGCCGTGTCAACTCGTTATATTTTGAAGCGGAGTTTCTTTCATATAAACATTACGTCTTTAAAACTTAAAATAAAGCAGCATAATAGATGTACTTTTCTTATACATAGAAAATCCTTTTGGGTAGCAATACAAGCAACGTACTATTACACAAAACTACGTCAAAAGTCGTTTAAAGAAGTATATGTACATTTACGCACAAAATACATACATGCATACACGTATATATATATATATATATATATATATATATATATACATATAATAATATAGATTATATATATGTATTTACATGTATATATATACACATATAAACACACGTGTATATATATAGATATATATATACATAGTATATATGTGTTTTTTTAAAGTCCTATAAAATTAATACAAGAAAATGATAAAGCCACTGCATTTTGCCCAATATACGTTGACCCTAATCTGTGTTACAAAAGTAATATTTACATGGGCCTAAAAAGTTCATGCTAGTCTAAACAGGTTTAGAACAATGAACTGTAATGTTCTGGTAAGATACTCTTTTATATGAAAGGTATTCCGTCGCGATTTGATATGTTCTTTGTGAGTTCGTGGTCTTTTGCTCTTGATGCCCCGACCCTTAAGTAGATTCAGCAAAATTTTGACCAATGTAACTGGCTTCTATGGGTCCTTCTGACGAAGATTATGCTGTCTCTTGGGCCTGATGGCTGACTCCAGAATCTTCCTCCTGCACAGACAGTTATATACTTTTTTTTTAATAAAAATGACTCACTCCACTGAATGAGATGACAAAAATATCTCGAGGTGAACGGAAATCCCTCAAGTTCTCTAAAAAAAATAACTTTGGAACGCTCTGTTTGTCGCGTGAACGTTGTGATCTTTTCACGTGGCATTTTGCAAACTCCCGACGTCATATATATATATATATATATATATATATATATATATAATATATATATGTAAATAAAATTCTTCTGTTACCACAGGATACGTCTCTAAAGTTACGGACTATACTTCGGTGGACTGACTTCCTACTTGATAAGGGTGGAAGTCAGTCCACCGAAATATAGTCCTTAGCTTTAAACCAGAGTGTTCTAATAGGCCTTTTATATATATATATATATATATATATATATATATATATATATATATATAATATATATATATATATATATATATATAATAAATACTGATATTAATTAGATCGCTATATCTGATCACACTGATGTTTGCTTTACCGGAATACTAACGATTAAACCACAATCAACTTTCATTCATTTCATTATGTTTTTACTCTTACCAAAGATCTCATTAATATCGAAACTTGCCAGATTTATAATGCTTATTATTGTGCAAATTTGGTTCTATTTACGCGTGTGACAATCGTAATCATGTACATCCCAAAGGCGCCCATACATTCTGCCGAATCTTCCGTCCCGAAAATCGGGCCGTCATCATCGAAAGCAGCCCAGGTCAAACACTGCTAACACAACAATCGGCTTTGGGTGTGAAAGAAAAGTACGCAGACATAAATACGTTCATAAACCAATCGTACAGTAACTTCTCACCCATAATTTGTGACCATGACTTTGATAAGAAGCGTCCAAGGTCACGGTTTCCCCCTCTTCTTCCCAAAGGATTGTTTATTAGCGTAACCGTGTCTATCAGGAAGCGCGCTCATCGGGCTATATACGCTTTTGAGTTTGCCCCGCCGAGCGAATCTTCAGCCTGAATATGCGGTCTGCGGTAATTACGAGACGGGGATTACAACAGCCTAACACCGGATATGCATGTCTATGATGGAGCTAATGCGCCCCCCCCCCCCCCCCCCCCTCTCAATCTCTCATCTCTCTCCTCTCTCTCTCTCTCTCTCTCTCTCTCTCTCTCTCTCTCTCTCTCTCTCTCCAATATTTTTGGCACCAAAGTTTTTCCTTCACTGATAATAAAGAGGAATTTGTTTCTGGTGATTAGAAGTTAATTTCTCGATATAAAGTTGTTCGGCTCCCTTGTACAATAAGCTGTAGGTCCCGTTGCTAGGTAATCAATTGGTTCCTACCCACGTAAAAATATCTAATCCTTCGGGCCAGCCCTGGGAGAAGCTGTTAATCAGCTCAGTCATGTGGTTAAACCAAGATAAACTTAATTTAGTACCTACTGCAACAAATGTAATTAACGATACAGACAGATCACCGTTGCATTGTAATTTTACGATACATTAAAATTTTTTTCCCTATATTATTGTTTCCGTGTTATGGGTGTGATATGGTTCTTCAGAATTTGCACTGCTCAGCTGATGACGTTAAGGGTGGCACAGATACAATATGTATGTAACCAGGAAATTGTACATTGTAAATTATAAAAACGTCCGAATAAAAATTCAACACGATGTAAAAAAAAAAAAAAAAAAAAAAAAAAAAAAAGGCATTCAAGGGACAATCAACAAGTACAATTCACCACGACCAAGGGACAGAGCGCCATCCGACGGCAGGAGCGAAGGCAGAGGAGGACGAAGAGGGCCCTCATTGAGGGAAAAAGCAAGACAAGAAAGTAGGTTTCTTCATCACCGTAAAAGTCAGCGCCGGAGTTGTAACGAGGCTGCCGGGAAGACCTGTTGCAAGAACAAGCAGGGCAGCTTCGGGAGGGCCAAGGAAGAGGAAAGATGAAGAAAGGATAATTGCTACGGAAGCAACAACGGAAATTCAGAGAAGAGTACAAGCATGATTCACTAAAGATGAATGGAATTATGGTTAAAAAAAAATCAAATAAATAAAAAAATTCGAAGAGTATGAGCACGAATCACTCAAGATGAATGGAAAGTATATTTAAAAAAAAAATAAAAAAAAAATTCGGAGAAGAGTATGAGCACAAATCACTCAACATGAAAGGAAAGTATATTTAAAAAAAAATAAATAAAAAATTCGGAAAAGAGTACAAGCACGAAACACTAAAGATGAATGGAAAGTATGGTTAAAAAAATAGAAAATACAGAAAAAATTCGGAGAGGCGTACGAGCATGAATCACGAAAGATGTATGGAAAGTATGGTGAAAAAAAAACGGAGAAGAGTATGAGTATGAATCACTAAAGTTGTATGGAAACGTATGGTTAAAAGAAAGAAAAGAAAAAAAAAAGATAAATGAAAAAAAAATCGGAGAAGAGTATGATCATGAATCACTAAAGGTGAATGGAAAGTATGGCAAAAAAAAAAAAAAAAAGAGAGAGAGAAAAAAGACCAATGATTTTGGAATGTTTACTGAGGAAATTAATTGTATTATTGACAGTAACAAGAAACTACTGGAAAAAATCTCATATGCTTTGTAGTAATTATTCTGGACAGCTATATGAAAATGAATACCCAACATTTCATCACATGAAAACAACATATAAAGCGTTTTTATGAAAGTGCGTAAAGCTGTTTATTTTTAACAGTTTACAGCATAATTCCTGGATTTGAACAATCATCTAGTAAGCCAGCCATAGGGATTGCTCACATCAACTACGCACTTTTACCTCGCTATTGCTAAAACATGAATATTAAAAAAAAAAAAAAACATGAATATTTAAGACAACGCTCGATTCTCTATCTCTTATTAATTAGGTGCAAATTTAAGATACAGCTCAAAATCCCAGTCAATTAAGTTTAAATTATGCGGCTCTAAGCTTCCAAATTTACGCGTTTCCGGTACCACTTGATGAGGAAATACATTTCTAACTTTATACTGCAATTGTCTTTCCGCCACAGCAGATAGCAAAGACGATTAAAAATAGGGTTGTTAAAAATAATGTAAATTCGTATGCTTTAAGACGTCCAAAGCATGGAAAATAAATGGAAAATTATTTAATGAGACGAAGAAAGAAAAGAAAACATATAAACAATTAATTCAATTATGCAAAGATGAACTTTCTATATATATAGCGTAAGAGGACGTGGGTCTAATAATTGTCTCTAGTAATCTCCTTTTGAGGTTCAATGTTCCTCTTGTTTATATGAGGACATCTCCTTTTGAGGTTTAATGTTGCTCAATGTTATAATTTCCTATTCATAATTATTATCATTTTATCTACACACAGACCAGCAATGCTTAAGCCAATACTAAAATAGAAATCTGAGAAAACAGAATAAGCAGACCTGACAAAAAAAAAATTTTTGGATCATGGGTTATGGGAAAGTAAGGGGAGGAGGTGGGAGGGGGCAGTAGAGAGATGGGGGCCATTTCCATGGGGTATCATAAAAAGGGAACATTTCTAAAAGGTCTTAAATCCAATTTCGGCTCTGTTGGGATCTGCCTCCATAAAAAAAGGAGAGATGAAATAGTATATTGGGAATATGCTGCTCTTACTAAGGGTTGCCACACCGTCGTAACTTTTCTTTATAGTGATAAAATACAAGGCTTCAGACGAGCGCGAGGCTACCAATAAAACGGCCTCTATATCTGCCCGCAAGGCCCTTTGCTATCGGAATTGCCCCGCCTTCTATTTCTCTCCTCGAACTGTGTGCCTTCTTCCCCCAAGTTTGTTTATATATATATATATATATATATATATATATATATATATATATATATATATATATATATATAAAATATATAACTACCCATATAAACACACTGTCATAAAGCTAAGGTGATAAAACAAGTGTTTTTATGGCCCTTTTATACTTGAGACATATCCTGTTTTAACAGAAGAATTTATTTACATTATATATATATATGTATATATAATACATATATAGTATACATACACATACATACATAAACATATATATATACATATGTATACATATATATACATACACGCAAAAAATAATCAAACAAACAAACAACGCAAATACAGTTTATTCCTCTCCTCCAAAACAAAGTCTAAACATAAAGTTCTCGAATAACATCCGAAGTCAACAACAATTGCAATGACAGAATGAAGGAAGAAGAGTGAAGGTAAAGGAACAGAAGCCAAGCAACAATAGGGACACCAAAGCCAGTCCTCCAAGGAACACCTTGAATATCCCTTCGTAAAACCCAAGCAGGCAATAACGCCGTAACCACTAAGCTTCAGAAACTGCAAATGACGCCCGTATGAAGTCAAACCATTAAGACGTCATAAATAAAATACCATGCTTCTAGAGCAATATTTTTAAATCCAGATGTTTTATTCATTTAATTATTAGTTTATTGACTAAAATATCGATTCCCTCCTGCAATACTACTAATTTAACAGCGTCAACAACAACAACACTGTTTCCAAGATCCAATAAGGCACCGGAAAATCAAAACACTTCCTTTTAACCAATCCACTTTCTTACCTCAGAGAGAGAGAGAGAGAGAGAGAGAGAGAGAGAGAGAGAGAGAGAGAGAGAATGTGGAAGCCACTATTACCAATAACCACATCCGGTGAGAATCTCATCACAGCTACCACATCACGCCAGTGACCATCATTCACCACCACCACCAACCAAGCCACCAAGATTTTTGTGGAATTTTGCACACACACAAAATAAATAAATAAATAAATAAAATGGAAGAAAGATTTCTACCACATTTTACAGATCTGGGGGAGAAATTATTAAGAATTATGGTAATATTGTATACAGTGAATATAGGAAAATTGATTTAAAGACGAAATACTACAGACCTCCTCATAATTCTGCAACAGGAATGTAGTATGATAATTTATGCCAATAATCTGGGTTGAAAATCTAAATGATAATGCATCAGGTATCTGAATCCGAAATTAAAAATGTGTATCAGTATCCTCGGTTTAAATTATCATTTACTGCCAATATAAGTCCTCTCCAACAGAGGCATAAAAAATAAATAAATAAATACATAAATGTGTAAATAATTTCTGTTAAAACAGGATACGTCTCAAGTAGAAAAGGCCCATTAAAACACTCTAAGGACTATATTCACAACTTGCTAAGGGTGGAAGTTAGTCCACCGAAATATGGTCGTTAGCTTTAAACCAGAAGTATTCCTTGTTCCTTGACATAATCACTCCGATTAATTCGAAGGCACAAATATGTTTCCATTCACATACATATCTGTAAATACATATACTGAAAAAAAAAACGAAGTATAAAAACGTTAAACCTGTGTTGAAACCATTTCGGACTTTTCTTATGGCCAAGCCAAACTTGAACGGGCAATTACAAAACCAATTATCTGACGGTGATTGAGTTACTTTCTTCTTTTTCTCTCTCTCGCTTTTATTGGCCTCAGGGCAAATTGATAAAAATAGGATATGTCATTAAAATTCAGGTTCTTTTTTACTCTTCTTTTTTTCATTACTTCCGGAGCAAGGCGTTGGGTTAAGCAATCATTTGGTTAGGAGAAAGTGTGTGTGTAACCAGTCATGAATGTAGGAGGGAAAATTAAAAAATAAATCGAACCGTAAACGTACAAGATTGAAATGAAAGAATGGCAAGATCACACTGAGAGGAAAAAAAATGACACGAAAGGTGAGATAAGAAGGAAGGAAGGAAGGAAGGATGACAAAGGGGGAGCGAGAAGATGACAAAGGGAGCCAGAAGTTGATAAAGGACTAATAACTGGGACTCGGAACTAAATATTGATCTTCATCAGAGATTCCAAGACAAACAGAAGAACAGGGGGAGGAGGAGAGGTATGGTGGGGTAGGGGGGACTATACCCAATTAACGTCACAACGACACTCTACACAGAGGAGGAGGAGGAGGAGGAGGAGGAGGAGGAGGGTAGGGGGAGGGGAGGGAGGGGAGGAACATGCTAATCAACTTCACTTGCGTCTGATTTCATTAAGCATGTCCAACTATACGTAGGGCGCAAGGCGCAGTTCACTTGTCTCGCGAACTCAAGTAGCCAGAAATTTGGTCTACATACGTACATTGATTACTGTGAAGTTGCAAGCGTAAAAACATTACTTTTTATACGCTACTTAAAAAAAAAAATACAAAATTCTGTTACCATCATTACCAAGTTTTCACTGATAAGAAAAAAAAAAAACTTTAGCCACGCAAACCAGGCGTACAAATAATAAAATTAACATCATGAGAAAGACACCGATGGCAATGGAATATTAAACACACTACAAACCAACTTACAATTATTGCTTACACAATCATGTTACAACCGGCGAATTATTAAATTTATATGTATTTCTTATAAAACTAAAAGTATATATTTTCTCTTAGCGATGTTAATACATCAATTCCCAAGTATAACAATATCATGCCCGACATACTATCAGATTGTGTTTAAATGCTAAACATTTGTGTATAAATGTATGTGTGTACAAATATACTACTAATTTAACTTGGACAACTAATGCACGATGCAAATATTGTAAAACTTAATGAGTTTATTTTTACAAGTATATATTTTCTCTTAGCGATGTTAATACATCAATAATCAAGCATAAAAACATCATGCGCAGCCTGTTGTCAGATTGTGTTTAAATGCTAAAAATATGTATGTGTGTATATATATATATATATATATATTATATATATATATATATATATATATATATATATATATATATGTATGTGTGTGTGCGCGTGCGCGCGCGCATGCGTGTGTATAATAAATGAATAAATAAATGTAAATAAATAAAAAATAAATAAAATTCTATATATATATATATATATATATATATATATATATAATATATATATATATATATATTCCCAACAGACGTCACGAGGCTAAAAAATAAATTCTCGAAAAATATTATCAGACGAAATTTTGGCCAACTGGAGAAGACATCTGAGCGTCGAGGGGGAAGCGGGAGAGCAGCGACAGGGAACGCCAGGTGGCGTCACCAGCAGAAGCAGAAGGAGAAGCAGCCCTTTCGCTTCGATGACCAAAGGGCTTTTATATGAGTGTCTGGCAATTTCTCTCTCTCTCTCACACACACACACTATATATATATATATATATATATATATATATATATATATATATATATATATATATATATATATAGATATATATATATATATATATAATATATATATATATAAATATTCAATATATATATATAGTATATATATATATATATATATATATAACATATATATATAATATATATTATATATATATATATATATATATATATATATATAATAATTAAATAAATATGAATACATACATGACTGTCTTTTACTGCAATACAAGAGTGTACCATGATGATAAAAGGCCCATAAAACACTATTTGAACGTTGCAACCACATATTTCGAAATATATGGTTGCAACGTTCAAATAGTGTTTTATGGGCCTTTTATCTTCACAAACAAACACACACAAACACACACACACCATACATACATAAATACATACTACATACATACATACACACACACACACACACACACATATATATATATATATATATATATACATGTATATATATATATATATAATACACGTATACAACACAGTGCAGAACCAAATATGAATTTAACCTGGTAAGGAGGAACTGAGTCTTACAAATCTCCGTTTAAAATTGAATTACGAAATAAGAATATATAATAAATATAAAATGGTATCGTTATAATACAGCGAAGTTTTGCTTACGTAATTTAACAGGGGGTACTGGGGTATTACCTTTACGCTACTGTAATGTAAGTATATTTTGCCATCAAACAAATGCTCGTATGAATAGAAAAATAATATATTCAAGTAAACTAAATAAATATTGCAATATAACAAGACAAAACGTCGTTTCATCAGAAAAATAATGTACCCAAATAAACTACACCAATATTGCAACATAAGACAAAACGTCGTTTCATATTCTGTTAGGAAAAAAAATATATGACATCAAAGAGGCAACAACGAACTTCCTTCGACCAAATTTCTCGAGCTGCCAAATGGGATACAGTCGTTTATTTTGAAATGTTTCCGCGACACCTGACAGGAGGTGGGGGTGGGGGTGGGGGTAGGGGGGAGGGTTCTTGGACATTGGTGTCAAGTCGAGTTGAATATAGAAATTAGGCCAAAGGCCAAGCACCGGGACCTATGAGGTCATTCAGCGCTGAAATGGAAACTGACAGTAAAAATGTCTGAAAGGTGTAACAGGGGGAATAGCTCAAAGCAGTTGCACCATGAATCGAGTGTTAGGAAAGGGTGGAAAGTACGATGAAGAAAGAGAATATGAAAGGAGGTACAATAAAAGGAATGAAAGTGGTTGCAGCTAAGTGCCGAAGGCACGCTCTGCAAAGTACCTTAAGTAATGCCTACAGTGCCTCGTATGCGGTCCACTGACAGCATTACCCCCCTATGGGGATGGACATCATAAGTGTCATCAAACGATCCCTCTATCGTGCACTTTCTGAAAACGCCAACTAACCCATTCCGCCTCGTTAACTTGGCAAAACAACTCATTTCCCTCCTGATTAGAACTGGCGTGCGAGTTGATGGAACTTCCAAATCGGCATTTTATGTGAGAGCAGAGGCTGAAATCCCGGGGGAAAAAGACCGCCTTTGCTTGTTTAAATAATTGCAATCGCTGCCGTCCCTTCCAGCAGTGATTAAGCATTCAACAATGCAACTTTCACATTCATCTTGCAACGTCCAATTTCCCTCGCGCACTTTCAGTTTTATTCCAAATAAACGCCGAACCTCATAAATTACTTACACAAAGAGGATAATTATAACGAAACTAATGAGCTCATTTCTAAAGAGAGCATTTAATAATTCACGCGTTGCATCCCGATGGAATTGGGGGACGCAAGGAGATTATCAAACCAAAATTTGCATAAGCGTGAAATCACCCACCAGGTTAAAAGAGGGAAAAGGTCAGAACGCAATTAACGCCGTACCAGCCATTGTGTGTGTGTGTGTGTGTGTGTGTGTGTGTGTGTGTGTGTGTAAGAATCCCACAACAGACGGAGGGACGACAGAGCGCGTACCGTAAAAATCCAGCGTGCCTCTGCTGACCTAGTAAATGACCTACACTGCGAATTAACCTTTGCTTCGACGACTGTTGTGAGTCGCAGCTAAGGTTGAGAGAGAGAGAGAGAGAGAGAGAGAGAGAGAGAGAGAGAGAGAGAGAGAGAGTTTAGTAAAGAACTAGATATGAGTTCATTGCTCCGTCAAAGTGATCGTCAAAACGGGAAAGCCTCGACGAGGTAATCCTCATCCAGTGGAGTGAAACCATCCTCAAGATATTCTCTCTCTCTCTCTCTCTCTCTCATAAGATGCACCCAGAAAACTGGAGAATCATTCGTTGTCTTCAATCAAGAGTGAGGTACGAAGCACCATTAACTTCCTTCGGTAAAGTGGATCATTTATAATATTGTACGAATTCATTAGAAACTCCGTAAATCATGATTCTTCACAAGTACATCCATGCGTCCCTCAAAAAAAAAAAAAAAAAAAAAAAAAAAAAAAAAAAAAAAAAAACAAAAAAAAAAAAAAAAAAAAAAAAAAAAAAAAAAAAAAAAAAAAAAAAAAAAAAAAAAAAAAAAACGAATGATAAAGAAACCGGGAATTATGGCCAATTAGGGAAGTTACCTAAGGAGAGTCAGAATTAAAATAAGGATTTTAAATCCTTGCAAGGAGGTCTCTCTTGATATCATTCCCGGCAGTTTAACGAACGATAGATAAGAATATTTAATATAAACCTTATAAGGAAGACGTTATTTTCAGCGATAACAAATACTCTTAACTGGATTTACAGATTACGAAGTGAAATCAGGCCTATTATATGAAGTGAAAGCTATTAAAGGTACTGGGAAGTTTTTTAAAATGTACTGGAGGAAATTTAAGTGAAACTGTGCGAGATTTTTTTTTTTCCTGATTATGAAAAAACTTGTTAATGGAAGTTGAGGGCAAACCTGGAACACACAGCCAAGCCCCTTGTAGGATAGTGTAGTTTCGTTCCATAAGTGTTGCTTGTTCTGCAACTTTTGGTTTTGATGAAATAAAGCACGAGAAAACAAATTGCAATTTTCGTTGCATACAAGAAAACAAATTGCACACACAGACCATTCTGCACCAAAGAAGCTTGCCACTTTTCCATTCTCTTAATTTATTTTTAAGATGTGTTCTACCACATAGAAAAATAATGTATCATACATGTATATCAAAAACTTTCCTCGTGACTCCATTCTCTCTCAAAGATGTCTAATAACATTTTTCATCCTTGCTATACACGAAGCCTCCTCGTATTGGCGTATATAAATACAACAACAATGTATATTCTAACGAAAATCCAGGTCTTTTCGAGCAAACACAAGCGGGTCCCTCCCAAGCGAAACCAACCATATTCCCTCTGGCTCCAAGCAACGCTTTCACTTCTCTCTTACGAATCTTCCGCTATCCGTCTTCTCATCCTTCCGGACCATATCCCCATCTCTCGAATAAAACACAACCACACACACACACACCCAGTCTGCTTCTCTCTCTCTCTCTCTCTCTCTAAAAATAAAGATTTGTAGGAGATTACCATTCCTCAAACATAAAGTGTGTGTGTGTGTGTGTATCATCTTACTCTTCTACAAACACACACAGACACACACTCTGCTTCTTTCTCTCTGTCCCTCTCTAAAAATAAAGATTTGTAGAACATTACCATTCCTCCACCAAAGTGTGTGTGTTTGTCTCTGTGTGTGTATTATCTCCCTCTTTTCTACACACACACACACACACACCCAGTCTGCTTCTCTCTCTCTCTCTCTCTCCTCTCTCTCTAAAAATAAAGATTTGTAGGAGATTACCATTCCTCAAACATAAAGCAATGCTTAAGCCAGTACTAAAATGAAATCTGAGAAAAACAGAATAAAAGCAGACCTGACCAAAAAAAATTTTTGGATCATGGGTTATGGCAAGTAAGGGGAAGGGAGGAGGTGGGGGCAGTAGAGAGATGGGGGCCATTTCCATGGGGTATCATAAAAAGGGAACATTTTCTAAAAGGTCTTAAATCCAATTTCGGCTCTGTTGGGATCTGCCTCCATAAAAAAAGGAGAGATGAAATAGTATATTGGGAATATGCTGCTCTTACTAAGGGTTTGCCACAACCCGTCGTAACTTTTTTCTTATAGTGATAAATACAAGGCTTCAGACGAGCGCGAGGGCTACCAATAAAAACGGCCTCTATATGCTCCCCCCCCCCCGCAAGGCCCTTTGCTATCGGAATTGCCCGCCCTCTATTTCTCTCTCGAACTGTGTGCCTTAACTTCTCCCCAAGTTTGTTTATATATATATAAACAATGTACCGTTTATCACTTTAAGGTAGTTATTTTATACACGTGAATCATTTTTGATTCGACACGCACAGAATGAATGCAAGACTCAAAATCAGTGTCTGTGATTCTCTGAAAATTACACCTCTCAAATATTTACTTTATTGATTATTATTATTATATATTTTTTTTATTTTGCATACGTATTACTTCACTGTTGATCCCAACACCGCCTCATTTAGCAATACTGTGAGTCTGTTGGATCAAATACTGTGAGGACAGAAGCCATGATTGCAACATGCTCATCAAACATCACCCGTTGTAACCGAGGCCAAGAGACCATATGCAATATCAGCGTGAAGCCTGGGATTTTGCTGAAACGGCAGGGTACTAATCAATTTCCCCATCCAAAGTGATTGCTATCATTTTGTCAGGTTCATTTCGAATTTTTCACAATTTCGTGAGCGACGTGCCCGGAAGACCATGACTAATTACGGAGAATAACACTTAAGATACCTCACCATAAAGTGGACAGAGGGGAAAATAAAAAAAAAGAAAATAAAAAGTTATGTATCAAAATCAATTCTAATGCACGTCTGAGAGGATGTTAGAAGGCCATGCCTGGAATTCACATGGACACAATAACAAGCGATCGCGGGTCGACTTCATGATGAATTGAATTGAGCATTTTAGGGCTATTATAATAGGCTTCGCTGAAGCGTACACTTCACACCAACTGGACCCTGGACCCCCTAGTTTATATAGATCTATGGAAGCTGTGGGGCAATCCCACAATAGAAGACCAGGATGTGGCATAATTGTGCGCTCTTAAGCAAGCCAGCGGGCTTGAATCAGTACGACGTGATAATGCAACTTACACCGAAAACTATGTTTCCTGGTATAAAAGACAGACTTCCGTTCTGGGAAAGTATGCAGAATGCTCGCACTACCTATTTAACAAAACACGAACCTTCAATAATAAATAGTAAAGTTCTGCTAAAAGCAGATAACGTCCGTCACTTCTGAGAGAAGCGCATGATTCATGACAAGGCTGCCAAATGATAAAAATATCATGATATTTATTTGCCAGGGAGATCAACGTCCAGATATTAAAAACGCATAAACGTTATTAATGGCCAAACAAAAGATCTTACCAAAAAATAAAAATGGGAAAACATCCCACGTAAAGAAAGAGAAACCATCATCATCAATAAGAAAGTTCGGGAGACGGAAGCGTCCCTCACCAGCGCATCCATAATCCTGGCGACTCCAACTTCATCAAAAACTCTTTAGGAAGACTTATAACAAGCGAACGGCGCCATTCGGAACCTCATTGTCATAAGTCATATCCACTCGGATGGTTCTTAATCCGTTACACCACCGGAGCGCAAGACGAAGACCCAGAACTCCAAACCCCCCCCCCCCCCCCCCACACACCTCACCCCCCCACCCTCGTCTTTTGTCCAGCCTCACACACCAGACTGCTCCTCGTTCCTTCCTTCCTCCCCCCCCCCCCCCCCTCTTCCTCCAAATAAAATCTCGACTTGCCTCTTTCCCCCTAACTGTGGGGACGGTGAGGAATGAATCGCTGCGGCGAAGAAGAGGGGGAGGGAGGTCGGCGCCCCCTCCCCACCCCGTTTCTCTACATAAAAGTCATTTGTCTCGCCTGGAAGTGACGCAGCACCGAATTAAAACTTTAGATTCCGTGTCACGAGGTCATAGTCTCGCCATCCTTCAAGCCAGGAGGTAGGCAGGCGTAGAGGCAGCCTTTCTCTCTCTCTCTCTCTCTCTCTCTCTCTCTCTCTCTCTCTCTCTCTCTCAGAGTAACATGAGCACGAGGGGGAAAACCAGTAAGCAATTCCTCTCCTTAAGAGTTCCTTACACGCAAAAGTTTTAAATCTCAAAAGCTAATTTTACCAGGACCTTCCTAAATCAACCACATCCCTATCTCACTCTTTCATTTCGTAGAGGTTAAAAGAGACCGAATCTCCGAACGACAACTTGAACAACTAATTCATCAGTTAAAACCTTCCTTCTTAGTAGGGTATAAAAACCTTACTTATAAGATTAATATGTCTCTCAGTAATGGCTTGAGATAGTGCATTCTTAGATATAATGCCTTCCAAAAGTAAAACCTAGATATCCGGAGAAAATTCACATAAGGTAGAAAGAATATATAATATACATATATATATATATATATATATATATATATATATATATATATATATTATATATATATATATATATATATAAATACATGCATAAGGGCCGGAGCTGGAGCTCAAAGAATACTTCATGAAGGAAAGTACTATGGAAAGGCATCCTCGTCCTTGACAGTTTATTTCAATGCCGACGTTTCGCGACGAATTCCAAGTCGCATTTTCAAGACTAAAAAAATATTTTGCGAACTTTGAAACTCAAATTAATTTATGGTAATATGTACTGCCACCAACAGCTCTCAATAAAGCAAAAACAGTTCTTAAAAACTAAACAGTACATTCAAAACCAAACTAATTATAAGTAAAGGATTTCACTAAAATTTTAAAACACCTACCTATATGAAAAAAAGAGCAAGAATAACATATATATATATATATATATATATATATATATATATAATTATATATATATATAATAAATATATATATATAAATGTGCACGCACGGAGTGCAATCACCCATCTCCAGCGGATCCTCTTTTCGCAATTGCTTCACTAAACCAACATTTGCTAACCAGCCAACGTTCAGTTACTCGACCTGGATCTTAAATCGCTCTCGTGTGTCTCAAACTCTTATGTCAAGAGCGCCGCTGAATGGGAGCAACCCGTACCGTCGCGACCAACATTGAAAGCATTTTATTCTTCAGATCTTTCTCGAGACGTTGTTCGCCAGCTTAAAAAAACATTCTTTTAGTGCTCATCCTTCTTCCACCTAACTAAATCAACGTCTATTTCAACTTATAATGTAAACATTTTGGTTGTAGCTGGTCACATACTTCAGTGCGACGAAAAACACTTTTGGAAATACGCAGCATGACCTTTTCTTCGTTAACAGCTACTCCGGGGTTTTTGTCGACTGCAATTAGCCGGGTATAATACTGCTCTAATCAAGGTTTCTGAAAAATCGCCCTGATCTTCTTTAGAACTTGGTTCCAATGTCTTTCTAATATTCTCTTTGACATATACAACCGGCACAAGCAAAGACTACTCAGTTATTCTACAGACACCATTTCGGTTTTACTGTGCCACCATACGGGTACGCACAGTTTTATCTGACTGTTAAACTCAAACGCATTATGGTGAAATGTGATTACCGTTTTTAAACGGACCTCCCAACTTAAAAGTCGAATTAAAAAAAAAAAATTGCCCCCATTTGTCCTTTAGTTTCGAATAATCCTGTCTATTCAAGGACCAGATACCGTAATCGTATATATCAGAGCCGCATTGTAAATGCTACTTCGTCCTTAACAAATGAGTTAATTAACTACATTTGGGGGTGCTTTTCACAACGCTTGAGAACCCTAACACAATAGCTATAGTAGATTCACATCAGCGGTGCATCTGATGTCTAGGCCGGTCTCTTACGACGCTCCTAATTGGCTGTTGATAAGTCAATCACGGGGCTGGAAACTCTCAGTCTCTCTCAAGAGTTCACATAGGCAGGATGTATGTTCCACCCAAGGCCAATCCCTCCTGAAGGATACGTCTTTCAAAAGCATCCCGCAGGAGAGGTGTGGAACATACAAACTCCCTCTATGAACTCTCTCGAGAGACAGAGTTTCCAGTCCCGTGATTGGCTTATCAACAGCCAATCAGGAGCGTCGTAAGGGACGGGTCTGGACATTAAATGCACGATTGGCGTGAATTTGCTATAGCATACAACCGCCTCTCTTCTTATGTCTACCATTAGTTCACACGACCGACAAGAACAAAATGAAAATAACGCCTAAATTAAATCATACGAGAAAAGATCAAATTCGAACGAAGCAAGCTTTCGCTTTGAAAAACAAAACGACCTCGACTTCGGGATCTGACCGTCTCGACTAATGAATGGATTCGGACGTCAGTTTCCAATACGTCGCACGAACTGGCGTCATGGTCGTTAAGCCATGTCACTTGTTTTGTTTAATCTTTTTATCCATTCTGCAACTGAGTTTTATCCAACGATGACGCTAACATGCTTCTCTTTCGATGAATAACTAGTTCCTCGTTGGACGAGCGGTTTACGTGCTCGCCTACCGAATTCGATTCCACGCTCTGCCAACGGGAAGTCAGAGGAATTTGTTTCCGGTGATTAGAAATTAATTTCTCGATGTAATACGGAAGGTCCCGTTGCTATGTAACCAATTGGTTCCTGGCCACGTAAAAAAAAAAAAAAAAATCTAATCATTCGGGCCAGACCTAGGAAAGCTGTTAATCAGCTCAGTGGTCTGGGTTAAACAAGATAAACATAACTTTTCGATGAAAAACTAACCTAAAACAAGTTATTATATATATATATATATATATATATATATATATATATAATATATAATAAAACGTATCGTGGAAAATATATATACTATATACATATATATATATAATTATTTGTTGAAAGGACATGATTAGTACTTCCTAGGGAATTACTCTGAATGCGGCCACGATTTCAATTTTCCTTAAGCATCTTCCGCGACCTTGACTCCGTCGGGAATTTTTGTACGGAGCGGAAACAATAAATGACAACAGCTACGCCAAGAGGCAACATTGGCGTCCCAAAAGCTACCTATTACCTCTCGCTAAGGGCCAACAGCGCACAGCCCGCGGTGCCATGACGGGAGAACGAGAGGCGCTCAACCCCCCCCCCCCCCCCCTCCCCCTTCCCCCAAGTTTTGCGATGGCAACATTAGCATGACCCGATTCGAAGCACTATAATCCCTCCGAGGCAATTCCAGCCTCCCACCTGACCTGTCAATCAATGCACATTAAGGCAGCAACCGGGCAACGCACAACAGGTAGGTTGGGGGGGGGGGGGGGGGGGGGGGTTGCATGGCTACCTACCTATGAGACCTGCATCGGCATTGACAGCCAGCCCTTTGGGCCCGGTACCCATGCCCGATACCATAATCCTTCTTCGCTCAATGGAAAAGCATCGCACTGGGACGTTCCCCGTCATCCTCTGCAGTTACGGATGGCGCTCGAATAGAGAGAGAGAGAGAGAGAGAGAGAGAGAGAGAGAGAGAGAGAGAGAGAGAGAGCCACTGATGCGATATGGTGGAACTCTGCCAGTAAGTGTTGGGTACACTGATGCCTCAAGGGTTGTTCTGATTTTCTCACGCGTTTCAGTGCTCTTTCTGTTCGGCTATACAGTTTGTCGCTTACCTTAACCAAACAAAAAATAAATAAATAAATAAAACAGTATAATCAACGTCTAAGAAAATATAAAAATAACCGATTACGGCGTCGAAATGGGGCTAAAAATCGTTTCCTAAAAATAAAAACCTGGAACCAAAACAACGAAAACAATTTATCACTAAATGGAAGAACACTGAAGTCCACATACGAAAACGCCTCTAAACAATGAACATACCTCTTAGGACATGTAGAATAACGCAGCGGAATTTTTCTGTTGGAAATCATAAATATCCTGGTCTTACCACCCAACTGTTCTCACGTAAAGGATACAGAAGAAGCGGAAAAAAACCACACACAATCATATATATATATATAATACATATATTATTTATTTATATATTATAATATATAAGAATTATAATGATATTATGTAATATCTATATATATATATAATTATATATATATATATATATTATATATATGTGTGTGTGTGTGTGTGTGAGTGTGTGTGTGAGTGTGTGTGTATGAATGTGTGGGCGTGTGCGCGAATAAAGTATATACTCGCCGCGTAAAATAAACAATACGGGTTTATTATTTCACAAAATGATTAATTACCTCGTGGTAATTAGATTTTACTGTGGACAAACGCGGGCCGTTGATACCATAAAAAAAAAGTGATTAACTCATCCTCCCATTCATGCTGATTCTAGGGCAAGCGTCACCATCATCATCATCATCATTATAATAATAATAATAATAATAATAAATAATAATAATAATAATAATAATAATAATAATAATAATAATCTTGGCTTCATTATAATATGTACATAAGTGTGTGTGTGTGTGAGAGAGAGAGAGAGAGAGAGAGAGAGAGAGAGAGAGAGAGAGGGGAGGGGGGCGCATTCATTGAAATCCCTATTCCAAAATCCTATAAAAGTGGATAACATTTCGTGGGAAAAATACAACGTAACTGCTGCCAATAATAACAGTGCAATCCGTGACTCATGCCATGTAATGCATAACCAATTCACCGGCATATATGCTGCGGCCATCGTGCGTTCAATCGAGAGAGAGAGAGAGAGAGAGAGAGAGAGAGAGAGAGAGAGAATTTCAAGTTATATTAACAAAGAATGACGTAAAAGGTATTGGTCTTTAAGACTAATTCCTGAGTTCAAGGAGAGAGAGAGAGAGAGAGAGAGAGAGAGAGAGAGAGAGAGAGAGAGAGAGAGAGAGAAATGTTATTAGATTATAAAAAAAAGGGTTTAAAAGAAATGGCCACTTAAAGCAGTTCCTGATTCCAAGCACACACACACACCACAACACATACATACACATACACACACACACACACACAAAGGAGAGAATTTCTTATTCATATTAAAAAAAAAAGGGGGGGGGGGGGGGTAAAAGTGAATGTCACTAAGAACAAAATTCCTGGTTTGAATGAAAATGAATGAAAATCCAAACAAACCAACAAACAAACACACAAACAAAGGAAAAGACGCAAGGGAGATAAACTGCAACAACGCTTACTCTACTTTATGTGGCTCAAATCATTCGCAGAGCCATAAATATTTCGAGCCCCAAATACATTCCAGCGCTCACATACCCAATTGGGAGTAATAATTTCTTTTTAATAGGGCCTGCATATTACAAGAGCCGCCATTTGCATAAGCGACAATGGGTATAAATATGGACTAAATTCACAATAACAGCCTGCATATTTTTCATTAAAACCGACAGCGGATTCCAATTCATATCTTTATGTACAATTTTTGTTTTCCTTTTGGAAGATTCATGACTGACTACGTCGTAAAATCAGATGAGAGCTTTAAGAAATAATACTCAATCTCTGACCAGCTGCCGGCCACCTCAATAAAATAAATAAACACATAAAAAAAAATATAAAAATTGATTAAAAGTTTATGTACATATAATATATAAATTATATATACACACACACATATATAGTATATATATATATATATATATATATAAATAAACACGTAATTTACTTTTAACACAATTAAACATGTGTATGTTTCTGGAATAATCCATTTTTATAAACTAATCGTCACAGGAGAGATATTTAAATAAATCTCTGACCAGCAAAAAAATAAAAATTAAAAAATCAATAAAAAAATTAAAAATAAAATAAAAGTTTATATATATGTATATATATCTAATTATACATATATAATTAGATATACATATATTTAAACACTTATATTTATCTTTTTAATATAATTAAACAAGTGTATGTTTCTTTAATCTCCATTTTAATACACTAATCGTCACAGGAGAGAGACATCTGAATAAATCCAAATTCGCAGAATAAAACTGCAACGGTGGATAGCGAATACCGAAGCGGCGCTTCGAAAATATAAAAATTTTGGAACGAATAAATGAATATTAGTTTTGATAAATATAATGAATATATTTCCCCACCCCCCGCCCCCGGGGACCAGAAATAATCAATACCGTGTGACACGCTTCGAAAAATAAATCTTTTAAGCGAATAAAAATTAACATATCCGCACAATAAAATAAATTCGCCGCCTAAAATCACGCACTGGCACCATAACATTTGCTCCAAATATGGATGTGAAAAAAAAAAATGAAATAAGGAAAAAAAAATGATAAAGCTAAAATTCATGATCTAATACATTTCAGATTGGAGTGATGAAGCTATAATATTCCAAATGCATTGAAAAGCCACCACCACCACCTGTCTAACATTCATGACGATACAATATATACGGTTTATAACTACGCTCACCTTTTTTATGAACTCCGAATGAAATATAGAATTTTAGGCCAAAGGCCAAGCACTGGGACCTATGAGGCCATTCAGCGTTTAAAGGGACATTCAGAGTAGAAAGCTTAGAAAGGTGTAACAGGAGGAAGACTTGAAAGCAGTTGCACTATGAAATAAGTTTTCAGAAAAGTTGTAGAAGAGCAAGAATGAAGATGAATGGAGCTACAGAAAAAGGTATGCAAGGGGTTGCAGCTAGGGGCCGATGGGACGCTGCAAAGCACCTCAAGTAATGCCTACAGTGCACCGCGTGAGGTGCACCGACGGCACTATCCCCCCCCCCTACGGAGGACCCTGGCATACGAAAGGGGACGAAATCACCCTGAAACCTACATCCCCAAAGATGCACAAAGCGACCAAAATAAAGTTGAAATGAAAGCAGTCGGAGGCGAAGCAGATGAAATATGATCTGAAATCATACCAAAGAAAAAGACTACAAATGCGGCAACCACCATCAATTCTTAAAGCCACTCATTTATCAACATTTGGAAAGAATTGCGGGAAGACCGAAGCACTGTCAATCAAGATGAGAGAGAGAGAGAGAGAGAGAGAGAGAGAGAGAGAGAGAGAGAGAGAGAGAGAGAGAGAGAGGAGGGGGGTTATTTACTTGAAATACTGGAAATTATACTCCATTATACACTTATCAGAGTATCCAGATATCACACAGATATTTTTTGGGTGGCATAGAAACTGCAGAATCGTACACTATATATATTATATATAAAATATATATATATATATATATATATATATATATATACCAAATATATATATATATAACACACACACACACCACAACACACACATATATATATACAATAATATATATATATATATATATATTATATATATATTATTATATATATATATATATAGTTAGTCCAATACTGCAGTTTTTATGCCACCCAAAAATTCAACATAAACGTGAGGCTTATAAACATACATACATACAAACGTACATATACAAGCATATACACAGCAGGAATACCAGAACACTTGCACTATTCCCCTCCTCTTGAGCAAGGAGGAAGACACACAACCAACGTCAGACATTCGCCATATCGCGCGACATGCACGCTACACATTGCCCTGGATGGAGAACAGCAAGACAAGGTGCGCTGTTGCAATTTCCTGTTGATAGAGCGACACAAGGCACCTAAAAGGAGAGAGCCTTAATCTAGCGCCATCCGTCTCTTCGGTATCAATTTGTCGAGCGAAAGATAAGAAAAAACCTTAAGACTGAAAATACGCGAACTACGATAATGGGAGTCGTTATAATGATGGTCTGCAGGAGTGCTAACAAGGTTGGTTTGGGGGGGAGGAAGGGGGGAGGAAACGATTTTTTTTTCATTATTGTATTTTGATGATGCGACCTTTGGGTGTGTGAGATCAGTATCACCACCGTCTTAATATATAATAATAATAATAATGACAGAATTTTAAGAGAATAGTTTTTCAAAGAGTGAAAGTAAAGTTTAATTACATACAAAAAAAAAAAAAAAAAATCCCGCAAAACCAAACAAGCAGATGGCCGAATGCAATTAGTACAATATGTTTGTTCTCTAACACATGGCGAACCACTCCCATTAGAAAGTGATGACGTATATAGATACATACATACATGTACATACGAATGCTCGCGTATACGAGTATGCAAGTTACTCTATAAAAATCTGCAATATAAAAAAAATATAGAAACTCACTACAAATGACGCTATTGACCCAATACAAACTGCGTAGGTGAATTGCAATTTCCAAAGCCTCCCCCCAATCAGAACTTTTGAGATTAACCTGAAGTCCGAGGCACATCATTTTCAAATTGCATTTTACCTTTTTGCTATTGCGTCTTTCGCGCTTTTACACATATAAAAGAATTTCATTAGGATGAGAAGATTTACGACTTTTACCGAAATGTGAAAATAAAAGCAAAATGAAATTTCTGAGATATTAAGTTTATTCAGTCAAGAGTTGAATGACGATACAGACCTCAAAGTTATCTTACTAGGGGTAAAGAAATGACCAAATTCTTACATGTAGAATAATCGATAGACATTTGAATACGAGATTCTTAAAAAACGAAAGAATTTTATATCATCTTTCAAACAAATGATTTTATGAAGATAAACACAACTCATCCAGTTTACCGATTGTTTGTTTGTTTGTATAGTGTTTTTACGTTGCATGGAATCAGTCGTTATTCAGCAACGGGACCAACGGCTTTACGTGACTTCCGAACCACGGTGAGAGTGAACTTCTATCACCAGAAATACACATCTCTCACACCTCAATGGAATGCCCGAGAATCGAACTCGCGGCCACAGAGGTGGCAGGTCAAGACCATACCGATCACGCCGGAAGATTTTAATTATATTATAAAAAACAATCGGATATTGATGAACCGACGCAAACGGGAATACTGAAAATAATGATCGTCATGTAACGCAATTTATTTATCTTCCGACCATTTTAAGAGCAAACTTTAGACTCTGAAATTCAATTAGTTGAATCTCAAAACATCCCGAAGAAAAATGTAATCCATTTAAAGCCTTTCATGATGCAAGTGGACAAAAAAAAACTAAGGAGATTAATAGAGAATGTCCATCATCTGGGACAACCAACGCTCTAATGAAAGGTTTTAAAAAATGACAGCAATAATAAAACGTAAATTGCTCTTGCTCAAGTCTTCTATAAATAAAAAAAAAAAAAAACAAAAAAAAAAAAAAAAAAAAAAAAAAAAAAAAAAAAAAAAAAAAAAAACTGCCGCACTAAACATGGGCTAACAAGCAGGATTTTTTTTGAGAGAGAGAGAAAGAGAGAGAAATACGTACATATTGACACAACAAACAAGTTACTAGGGTTATTCTGCAATGCAAACACAAACGGGAAAAAACCACAGTGTTGCTTTAAGAACACTTTGCTTCAAACTAACAATGTGGAGCAGAAACATGATAAATGAGCTCCCTTGTTACACATGTTAATGAAAATCTGAAGTCTATGATTCACATTGTAGGAGGCGAAGTGAAAAGCGCACATCCGATGACTAAATATATATATATATATATATATATATATATATATATATATATATATATATATATATATATAGAGAGAGAGAGAGAGAGAGAGAGAGAGAGAGAGAGAGAGAGAATGTATATATATATATATAATATATATATTTATATATATATATATATATATATATATATAATATATATATATATAATATATATATACGTAGAATCTATTAGTCATTTTTACCAGATACATATGTACACGTAATAGCCACGATGTCCTCTTAAACTTCTAAAATTCTTTATTTCTGCAAAGCCTCGAGATCCAACTTCAAAGAAATATGAAAGAAATCATGATGTCCGGTAGCTTGAAACGACAAATTTAGTCATGCCTCTGAAATAAAAAAAAAAAAATAAGAAACCGAAAACTTCAATCAAGAGGTCTCTTTTTAGCTCTTTTAGAGACGAAATTGCAAGCAACGCAATGGCGCGACATGAAAGCACGGATGACAATACACAAAGCACTCCTCCATCGCCCAGAACTGAGATGCAAACGAGAAGATAATCGAGCACAGAGGAACGCACAAACAGAGGCAATAAAGTGGGGGTCGTCGTGCACAAGGCCGAGGCTCTCTCCATTCCGGAATGCCCTCGAGATCAGGGTGGATACAGGCTCAAAGAAACCGTTTCAGATTAAGTGTGAACAACGGAGGGTTAGGCGCGAATGAGAGGGCGTCGAATTCATTATTGGCAAACAGGATTGGAGGAGGAGCTACGAGGAAAGGAGAGAGAGAGAGAGAGAGAGAGAGAGAGAGAGAGAGAGAGAGAGAGAGAACTCAGAACAGTTTATTCCAGAGCTGGTATAGAATTCATGCTGTACTTCGTTCGGGTTACTGGTTCAAAGACGTTCGGGAGAGATCAAAGCCCATGCGGGACGAAAGAGCAATCTGAGATCGAACGTAAACAGGACAAGGGCCTTCGAGACGATGAAGGTATTAGCGGCAATGGGTGGTTGAACCATTGGGAAAACGCACGCACAGAATAAGAATATATATATATATATATATATATATATATATATATATATATATATATATATATATATATATATATATTATATATATATATATCTTATTACCACAGACTCATGATGTAATTCAGATATTGGGAAAATATACCTCAACTTTATATAAATATAGTATATATATATATATATAATATATATATATATATATATATATATATATATATATATATATCTATATATATATATATATACACACATCATATATGTATGTATGTATGTATGTATGTAATTGTATGTATATATATATATATATATTCTATATATATATATATATATATATATATAATATATATATATATATATATATATATATATATATATATATATATATATATATCCCACATATTAAATTCAGTCATTTCTGAACCAGAAGGAAAGCATACACAGACGATCATTATAGCAACCATCGTGGCGTAAGGGAGTTTGGATACACACATCATTATCCTGAAAAAAGCGATTTTTCCCCCCCAGCGAAGGTCTGCAGATAATGAGGAACTAAGCTAAATCGCAATTGAAGCAAATTTAAAACTAACTTTTACTCTCTCTCTCTCTCTCTTTCCGATTTATGAAAATGCCCTCACCTACGTCAGAATTATTGCAATTCAACCACTCATTTGCTAGTTCACCTCTATTCAAATTTCATCCTTCCAAAATAATTTAACAATCACACAAAAGAAATTCTCTCTCTCTCTCTCTCTCTCTCTTCCTCTCTTCATCTCTCTCCTCTCTCTCCTAGCATCTTTTTCCAGTAAGTTTAAATTTCTACTGTAACTTCAGTAAGGATCTCTTCCACGAATACGAACGAACTGGAAACAGCTTTAACCTGTTCTCCTTTTTTTGTAAGAACAGGTTCTTGTTAAAAATTCAGTACAGAACGAAAAACGAAACTTGAAAGGGAAGAAGTGAGTATTGTAGGAGGGGAAGAGGGGGGCGGGGAATAGGGAGGGGGATGCAGTAACCAACAACCCCCCCCCCTTTTTTTTTGACAGAATATATTCGGGGTCCACCTCGCAGAAAATTTTTCATATTGGGTCCTCAGCTCGGTCATTCTACCGAGATAAGGGGTCTCCCGCCTCGGGAGATCGAGGCCATTGGCTATGTCATATCCAAGGGGAGAGAGGACTCGGTTTACTCTAATGAGCCGTCGCAGAATGGTGTGTCGTGGCTTAGAGACTGGATTCTACGGCGACAAAGTCGAGGTTCATCAGAAACTGTACCATTCCACCATTCACCTCTGTCTTGCATGATATGATTGGTCAGGACTTTCCTTAGGAATTTCTTGCGCTGTGACAAACAAGCATTTATTTTTTAGCTATCACCCCACCCAGCCCCCTCTTCTTGCCAAACCTTACAAACTGAACGCTTTGTTTCACCAAACTACCCTCCTTCCTTATCTTACTGTAAATACTACTAGCAAGATCTACTTAAAAAACAAATAAAAATCAACACATAAAATGAAAATGAAAACCTTGACCGGTATATTATGTTCATTTAATAATACTGCATACATGTGTATCGAAGATCAATTGACTTAACTTATAAAACGGCCTCTATAAAAAAAATCCTTCTTCATAGGTTTAAATACGTTAAAAGTAAATTGACAACACGTCTCTTGCCAAAGAAAATACAATCTACGTCATATCCGTAAAAACAAAGAACAATAATACTTCCGATCTCAATTCTCCTTCTAGCAACTTATTCAAAATTTGCACATTCACTGCGTCTCGACCCAGCATGAAAATGTATGACCTGAATTCATATTAGAAACTTACCCTCGTCCAAGTTTCCTTTGAAGGCCCTTGTGACATACTGATACCAGTCATTTGTAATTAATTAGTGAACTTTACACAAAGAACAGACCCTGTTTACCTTTCCGAGTCAATGCATACGACTTTATGATTTCGAAGCATCGAATATTCCCTTTTTATAATTTTTTTTTTGTATGCTAAACGTCTCTCACAGAAAAGTAAGTCTTGCACTTTTGTTTTACAATAAAGAACAAAATGCTGTGAGTCTCTTTCCCATAACACATATTCTCTCTCTCTCTCTCTCTTAAACGGAAAAAATTAAAGCACACACTCTCTCTCTCTCTCTCTCTCCTCTCTCTCTCTCTCTCTCTCTCTCTCTCTCTCTCTCTCTCGGGCACAAAGAATAACATTCCTCACAGACGATAAGGCTGTGCAAACACAAAAATTCTTGCAAGCTTCAGGTTCACGGATTCTTTTATTCATCCAAGAAAATGTTTTTCAGGTGAGATCTTCAAAAGGATGAAGCTGGTATCTTTCGAACATTTTTTTTTCTTTTTTTTAATTTTCTTTGGACATTTTTTAAATGTAAGATGTCAGACATCCTAACATGTTGGTTTACCTTTCTCGATGTTATTTCCTTGCATTTTATATATATAGCATATATATATATTTTTAATTCTAAAGATGAAATGCTAAATTCTTCTTTCTTTTTGTCAAAAAGAATCAAGCTTAGTTTTCCTTGATGGCTTTTTTACGCTTTTCTTCATCTTCCTTTTTCTTTATCAGTATCCGGAGTCACTTTTTGACTTGTCAGAAACAAAGACGCGTTTTGTTTTATCCGAACAAATCAACTTCATTTTCAACATGAACAAAATCTGCGTGGCCCATCAAACAATATATTAATTATATTCTACAATCTTCGCGGTCACAAAAGCTAAAGGAATGGTTAAATGATGTTTACCATATCATACAGGGAGCACCAACCTTATAATAATGACTAATACAACATTATCATCATTCTAATCATCGCCTCCAATGCCAAACGTAACAAAATAAATAAATTAATAAATTCCCCATTACAATAAAAATAAATCCAAAATAGTCAGTTTAACAAAAAATATCAACTATTATTTCTAGTATTGGCAGAATAAAACTTGAAATACATTATGGCAAACAGGACAGAATTTCAAGAGCTAAAAGTTAAAAAAATAAATAAAAATAAAGAAATAAAAATAAAACTCCGAAGCAATTCAGCACATAAAGAGACCCGGGACAATCCTCTCTATTAAGGGGTCCTAATAACAAGCAGACTCCGTCAGGGCAAAACACTCACCGTGAACCATTTTCGGAAGAAATGGCCCGTGGAAAGCGCCCCCTTCGTAACTGCCCCTCCCCCCCCTCATTCCCTTAACCCCCTTCCCCACCCCCACCCCCACCCCCACCCCACCCCTTCATTCCTTCCTTCCTCCCACAAACCATTCGGCCCTCCAACAAAAGTTCTAAGTCGCGTATGGCCTGATACACCTCATCAAATACAAGCAACGAGGCGAAAGAGGGGCAGAGAGAGGCTGTCTCTCTCTCTCTCTCTCTCTCTCTTCTCTCTCTCTCTCTCTCTCTCTCTCTCGCAAAGCAGCAGCGGCAACAAGACCAAAAACAATAACAATTCGCCTGTCCGCTATTCTATTCCTTTTTTCATAGAGAGAGAGAGAGAGAGAGAGAGAGAGAGAGAGAGAGAGAGAGAGAGAGAGAGTTCTGATTTCTGGGAGGGAGAGGGTAAGCTATTTTAGTATATATTGCTCAGCTGACAGTCGAATAATTAAAAGCCCGAACTGCATTTCATCACTTTCCAACTAAAAGCAGGAACTAATAATCCATAAATAGTAAGCGAGGAGATTATATATATATATATATATATATATATATATATAATATATATTATATATATATATATATATATACATATACATATACATATATATATGTGCGTGTGTGTATGAGAAAATATGCATTTATATACATTCACAAAACCCTCACTGAGTGTTTACGTTAATACTTTTTCTTCATAAACACACTTAAAACTCAACAGCAAATGAGTACTGATACAACTAAACAAAGTACACATGAGAGAGAGAGAGAGAGAGAGAGAGAGAGAGAGAGAGAGAGAGAGAGAGAGCGTAATGCTAAGAATAAAACCACTCTTAAGCAACATCCCATTCAGCAATGTCTCTCCGACGACCAGAAAAAGGCTGATACATGTCCCATTCAGCAATGTCTCCTCCGCGACCAGAAAAAGGCTGATACATGAATAACGCTATATATATATATATATTATATATATATATATATATATATATATATATATCTATATATATGCTAAATGAACAGAAAATATGAAGAGGGGGGAAAACTCCTACGAGCCATTCATGCAAAAAGACAGTCATAATCATAATTCTTTCCTTTTCTTACTTTTCCGAATATTTATCCAGTCAGCTAAGGATCTGTTAGGAGTAGAGAGAGAGAGACCTCCTCCTTTTCCACAGTTATCCCTATACATTAAGGGGTCGGTTGCCTGCTGCGCCAGCCTTCTCCTCCACTGCCTTCTATCAAAGGCTTCATCCCCCCACCAAACCTCTTCTCTCTATATCTTCATTCGCTTTATCTCGCCATCTAATTCTCTGTCTCCCTCTCGACCCTCGTCATCTAACAGGTTCCTCCCAAGCCCT
>NC_061102.1:13674930-13759930 GCF_015104395.2 Macrobrachium nipponense
CGCCACAGATAATAAGAGCAGACACACTCTTATAAGGAAAGGACACACCCAAAACCTACTACAAGAGTAGGAGGGCAAAAATGTCACAGACTAAGATACTTGCATAAAGTCAAGTCTCCGGAGCTAAGATATTCACAAATGTCAGAGCAAGGACCTTGTGTCAGAGTCTTCTATATGAGCATCAAAGTAAAAAATCCAAAGGCTTATGTATATTTATAAGGTCATGAATATCAAAGGGATGGAATTCGTGCCGGTCACAAATATCAAAGACACAATGTCGACACCTGACACAAAGTCGAAAAGCACAATATCAACACCTGACACAAAATCTAAAATCACAATATCGACGCCTGACATAAAATCAAAAAGCACAATATCCACACTTGACAAAGTCGATAGGCACAATATCGACATTTGACAATATTGAAAAGCACAATACCGACCTCTCATGTATCAGTGAACAGTCACAATCCCTCTCTCAAAGGATTTTGTTCGTCAACAGGCAGAACAAGCAGAAGTTAAAGAAAAAAAGGACAGGCAGTCCCCCGGGTTACATCTAGTTCGGGTTCAGTTCCCGGGTTACATCTGGTTCGAGTTCAGTTCCCGGGTAGTTCTGGTTCGGAGTCAGATTCCAGGGTTTACCATCTGGCTTCGAGGTTCAGTCCCCAAGTACATTCTGGATTTCGGGTCCGTCCCAGGTTTACATCTGGTTCGGGTTCAGTCCCCAGGTTACATCTGGTTCGAGTTCAGTCCCCAAGTTACATCTGGTTTGGGTTCAGTCCCAGGTTTACATCTGGTTCGGGTTAAGTCGTTCTGGACTTGAGGCGCTTGCCTCATGGTGCTGTTAACTTGCTTTATGGCACTTATTCCCATTATAATTATGATGATTCGGGTTAAGGCGATTTTCGGCTTACAGCACCCTGCCGAGAATGGAACCCCCGTAACCCAAAAGAATGCCTGTAATCGTTGAATGGTAACGAGCAGAAAGCAAAGGAGATTGGCAGAAGTTGATGTTGTACACAAGTAAAAATATAAAACAAGCAAGTTTTAATTTAATAGGAAAATTGGAAAAAAAATATTGAATATAATAAACACATCACGGGATATCGAGGAATATATACCGGGCTGGGAATAGTGGACAGCTTTCAGAACAAATTTCCATTTTAATACCAAAATACGCTGAAGAAAGATATTCCTGACTAGTAACTGTTTTACATTCTATTTGTTTCTTCACAAAGAGAATTTCAATAAATGATTAAATGCCGAAGCCGATATCAGACGAAGCTCGGATTTTGATATTCGTCAGCCGGACGCTCGATTTCAGAAATATCGTCATTTTTCAAACTTACTTTTCATTTCACCACTTCTCCGTCTATATTACACTATTTCGGATATGAGAGATTTTCTCCACATTTCGATTATTTGATATATTTAGATTAAATTACTTAAATAATATATACAGCTGTTCTTTGCTATTTTGTAATTGATTTCACAGATTTTTCTGAAAATGGAGAATATTGAAAATACTTTAAATATTAAATTTTGTTTGTCTTAAACTTCCATAGTTTACAAAGAGCCAAGCATTCAATCTTTTCCGTTTTTTAAATTTTTTTTGAGGGGGGGGGGGGGGGGGGGGGGGGGGGTCACAGTAGTTGTAATTTTTTCCCTTAACATTTCAAAATCTACCTAACAACCATTTTTTTAGCGGTATTATTCACTGCTTTGGGATAAATCAACGGATTATTTTTTTCCTTCATAGAAAGGCCAAGGTCCAAATCATTTTGTACATCAAAGATATTACTTTTGCACTAGGTAATAAAAACATACCAAAGACTTTTTCATTTTTCACCAGAATTACTACTTCGTGTTCCAGAGAAAATTACAGGATTTTGCACAAATAAAAACATACTTCACAATTTTATAACATGAAACCAAAAAGATACAAAATTTTTTTGGGATACGATAAGAAAATTTCCAAAATTGCAAAAAGGGTTATATTTTGAACCAATAAGGATACATGAGCTCGTGTTGCCCCAAAGAATATCACATTATAATATTTCTGAATTTCATATTCACGAAAAAACAAGTAAAAAAAAAAAAAAAAAAAAAACACGCAATCTAGGTTTGTGTACAACGTACAAAACGACAACTATGACCGGAAGCTCCCCAGTTGCTCACCAGATGCCGTAAAGTGATGGTGCGTCCCCAAGCTCTAGAAGCGCTGCAGATGCAGGATCCATGGCTAACTTTAACCGTTTTTACTAAAATAAAAAACTAACTGAAGATAGAGGGTTGCAAATTGGGATGTTTGATGATTGGAGGGTGGATAATCAAACCACCAGTTTGCAGCCCTCTAGCCTCAGCAGTTTTTTTTTTAGATCTGAGGGTGGACGGACAGACAAAGCCGGCGTAATAGTTTTTTCTTACAGAAAAAAAAAAAAATCAAATCAGCCTTCAGGATAATACAAGTCCTGCTTAATAGTTTAATTTAAAAATTTATATTTTTAGCGTCAACAACCAGAATAACCAACACTTTATTCTAAGACATTTAAAAAAAAATATTGTCTTTAACCCTTACACAGCCTGATGTAAGATAAAAAAAAATGACACTTAAAGATGAAGTATTCGTTAACAGAGCATCATTAACCTCAAAACTTATTCCACGAAGAACCATTTCTATCTCAAAACTGTATTGAAAATCTACGGGAAGGTTTCCATTTCCTTGCAATCAGAGAGAGAGAGAGAGAGAGAGAGAGAGAGAATCGGGAAAACTCTTAGACCGACAGTAATTCTTTCCAAAGAACACTTTCGCGACCACCTAAGTTGGGAGAACGTTGAGAGCTTCCCCGATCAGAGCGAAATACTGCCAATGAAGATGGAAGAACGGCGAAAATTTTAAATATTGAAAAGATATATTCTCCCCCCAACCCTTGCGCTTTCCATAAACTGGGCTCCGATAACCCAATCGATAAAAAAAGGCAAGCATTATCAGGTAAACGGCATGGGACTGAAAAAGAAGAAGAAAAAAAAAAGCAGATTCCCGGCATTCCAAAAATTCCTTTACAGCGCCATCAAGCATTATCTACGTCCTACTCAATCAAGCCAACGGCGATTCTTGAAAGTTTCTCTTGGGTCGTCAGACCAATTTCTATGGAAAGAACTGCGATATATTGTGCCGACGCCAAACTTCTGAAAGGTCATTATGCAAAGGCTCCTCTCGGCGAAATGATTTCGGTTTTAGACATCAGCTTCTCGCCAGCAATCTTCCTTGGCTCTCTTTTTTTAAAATTAAATATAAGAGTAAATAGGTTCGTGAATACAGGAGACGTTGAACACGTATTGGATTTAGTAAAAAAAACTAAATCCACTACGTGTTCAACGACTCCTCTATTCACGAACCTATTTACTCTTATATTTAATTAAAAAATAATTACAGAGAGAGAGAGAGAGAGAGAGAGAGAGAGAGAGAGAGAGAGAGAGAGAGAGACTTACAAGGAGTTACAAGGGGTTGCAAGGATTAGGATGTCTCAAACTTGTTAGTCCATCCGAGGAGACATCGTGTGCTCACTTATTTGTAAGAGCAGGTTTTGCTGTTCATTCACAGTGCTCTAATGATTGTGTCTAGCTTTCTTTTAAACTCCTCCACACTGTTGCTGTTTACAACTTCTGGTGGCGGTTTATTCCACGTGTCACATATCTTGTATGTAAAGGAGTTCCCACAACAGGATGTGTTGCATCTCTTCAGTTCTAGTTTCCATCCATTATTTCTTGTAAGATTTTCGTTTCATCTAAAGACACAGAGAGAGAGAGAGAGAGAGAGAGAGATAATTCTTCGAAGAACCGTACAAGCAAAATCACGCGAAGACTACAACTTCGCAGGAGCAGCCTCCCAGACGCAAGCCAACCAGGAAAGCCACCTGCAGTTACACTAAACATCCTCTTTACTGTGAAAGAAATGATGTCATGCATTCCCTTCTTAAACCGCAACCTTGCATCAACACCTCAACCCCGTTAGGAAAGACAGTTCGGACGTGTTTACATGAATACTTTCACACTCAGAGGCGTCAACTCGTTTAACCTTGAATACCATAAGGCTCATTCACGCACTCTAGTATAATATCGTGTTTGTAGCGTGAATTTTCTTAGGTAGGATCAGATGTAATTAATCGTGATGATTTTAAAAAATAAACGCAAGCTCCAGATTGAGAGCAATAAAGATATACACTGGGTTCCAAATATACGTTCGAAGTTTCCCATGGCAGAACTCCTGACATCCCTAATGCTTCTGGCAGTTATTTTATATAAAGAACAGTCTGGGATCAATGTACTCCCCTTGAGTGCACAGCTGTCTTCATTTTAAAATTTCCTCCAAAATACAACCAACGGCCTCAAGCACGTAGTACCTTTCACCAGAGCTGTTACTCATCACAAAGATTTACAACCAACATAACAGTTAAGTCCATTTTTAGTTTAGGAATTTATATATGAAAACCCTCTCCCACCTCCCCCTTGAAAACAATCTTCTCTCAACAGCTGAGATGTGGAAATAAATGAAGCTTTGGGACACGGTACGGGAAAAGGAGATGGAAAAAAATCTCCTAAAACGAAATGCCCATCTATTAATTTTTTATAGCAGTGTACTTGAATACTACACAACAACAATATACTGTGAGGTGCTACCACCTAATTCCAGTTCTTTCCAAATGACACGAGTATCCGTTGTTTGTTTGTTTGTTTGTTTGCATAATGATTTTACGTCGCATGGAACCAGTGGTTATTCAGCAACGGGACCAACGTCTTTACGTGACTTCCGAACCACGTCGAGAGTGAACTTCCATCATCAGAAATACACATCTCTGACCCCTCAGTATCCCTTGTGTGTAGGAGCAACTACAATAAATTGCCAAAGAACTGGAAAGAACAGCAAAGAACATTAAATTGCGAAGATTCAGTACCTGAAGAAAATCACTTCAACATACAGATTTCTCTCCTCGGCGCCCAACCAATTCTGTCCCTAGAGATGGCCAAAAATCGTCCCTGTCCCATTGGCCTTTATTGTATTGTTTATGGAATGGACTCTCTCTCTCTATAAATTATCCTCGACGACAAAACAGTGGCAAGGTCGTGAAGAGAGAGAGAGAGAGAGAGAGAGAGAGAGAGAGAGAGAGAGAGAGAGAGAGAGAGAGAGAGAGCTTCATCAAGCTGCAATATAAAATCCGGAAAATTACAGCGCTGCAATAATCAGGGAATAAAACCGGAGTTTCACAGGGAAGTCATTCATAGTGAATATTCGCTCGGCAATTCTCTCTCTCTCCCGCAGCAATACATTACGAATGGCGTGTTCCGTGTTCCGTGGAACCCTATCATCCTGCACCACCCTTTTTTTTTTTCTCTTTTATTTTTTTAATATATGGTCGTTCGATTTCCAGCCCTTCCCATTTTCAGGAAATGTTCAATGAATTTACAGAAATATTAAAAAAATAATTTTTTTTGAGCTCTTATGAGATACTATATCAAATCTCTTCTCTTGACAGTGATTACCAAAAGTTAAAGATGATTTTTTTGTCATTTCATATTTACATTTCTTGGCGATTATACACAGAATCTTAAAAAAAAGGAAAAAAAAAACAGACCCATCTTTTATTTCATATTTACAGTTCTTGGCGATTATACACAGAATCTTAAAAAAAAATTAAAAAACAAATAAAAAAAGACCCACGATGATATATCAAAAATTTTCCAAGCTGATAAGCAGCCCTTGATGACTGAGTGGTTCCAAGAAACCTAATACTGTAACCGAATTCTCGAATTCATGTGATTTCTCAATACTTGTTAAACCTCTTTCGATAAATGCAGACTTGGAACATTCTATTTCATGATACTTCAACGGTTGGAGGGCTGGAAATTAAAATAAAATTCTAATAACACCATTAGACACAGTAGCATCGCAATCAACGTTAAGGCACATCCTATCTGCTTCCATTACGTGGTATTTTCAAATAAACTAAGAACTTTACCAGAAATATGTTGATTGTTCTCATTTCTCCGAAGTCCAACATAACCACATCAGAAAAGAATTCAGAATTTAGGTCAGTGATCAAGTAAGCTCTGGGACTTAAGAGGTCAGTCAATCAGCGCTGCAACAGAAATTGATAGTAAAGGTTTAAAAATTGTAAGAGAAGGAAAACCTCACTGTTCACTATGAATCAATTGTTAAGACAAAGTGCAAAGCAAGATGGAAGAAAGAGAATATGAATGGAGGTACAGCAAAAGGAATGAAAGGGGTAGCAGCTAGGTACCGAAGGGACGCTTCAAAGAATCTTAAGCAATACCTGTAATGTACCGCATGGGGCGCAACTGAGGGTACTAACCGTCACCCCCCCCCCCCCCCCCAACAACCCTTGGGGGGAAGCAATACATTAAATACTTCATAAACCAAAAAATAATGAAATCATGTAATATAATTCGGGATAAACGAATAAAAAAATACTAATGGGATCATATAAATTATTCACTGAATCCATATGTACTCATCAACGTTCAAACCCAAAACTAATTCCAGTTCAATAGACTAAGTAACGTCTGTTGTTACACAACCAACGGGTAAACACACACCCCCTCCCCCTTCCGACCCCCCCCCCACATCAGAATACCCATACCATTAACAAGATTACTTCCGTCAGTTATTACATAACTACCCAACATTCACTCAGTCCTAAAAATCAATGATTCCATAGATTAATGAGCTTCGGCAATCGGTTGCCTAAATGAGTCTTAAACACGGGCATGAGAGAGAGAGAGAGAGAGAGAGAGAGAGAGACTCTGGGCCTCACAAGACGAAACATCAACTAACATCAAAAGTAGCAGGGTTAAACCATTATTGTATTTAATACTTAATGTACTATATATTACATAGTACAGCATGTAATATAAAACATATATAAAAATTCTATGATTTCCACAGGTAATAAAAAAAAAAAAAAAAAAAAAAAAAAAGTAAAATTAAGAAGAGAATAGAATATGGAATTTCGACCAACAAGCGCTGGGACCTACCAGGTCATTCAGCGCTGAAATGGAAATTGACAGAAGTGTTGAAAGGTGTGACAGGAGTTGCATTAGAAAACAATTTACAGAGATGGTGGAAAGCCAGATGAAAGAAACGGAATATGAACGGAGGTAAAATAAAAGAAATGAGAGAGGTTGAGACTAGGGGCTGAAGGCACGCTGCAAGGACCCTCACAATATATATAAACGCTGACAAAAATGCCCCATTAGAATTTAAACCTTGCTCCATACAGACACCAATAAATAAATAAATAAATAAATAAAGAAAAAGAAGAAACATTCAACCACGATCAACCACAATATGACGACGACTACGGCGACTGTCTAGTACTATAGAGCTCCACGTTCAAACTAGCAGAGGCCAGCACCATCACTATCGCCAGTCGTGCCTGACGCACATTCAGGCTACAATATTGCAAATGGAAAGGCTGCCCATATCACTGGTTTACGGCCACTGTGGTTGACTGCACTCTCTCTCTCTCTCTCTCTCTCTCTCTCTCTCTCTCTCTCTCCACAGAAGACGTCACATCCCTAGCCCCCTTCCCTTAATAAAATAACATCCACTGTCTATCCTCCCAGGCTCCCCTTTCCCTTAAAAAAACGCTCTCTCTCTCTCTCTCTCTCTCTCTCTCTCTCTGTACAGCCCCCTTCCCCTTAACAAAATATCAACCTGAGCCTCCCCACCCTTCCCCGTTTTATCTCCCCTTTCCTTTTTCACGTATTCCATTGAATTCTTTTTTTTTTCTTTCCTTTTTTATTACCACTACGCTTTTTCCCTCCCTCTCAAATTTTTAAATCCCCGAGTGTGTTCTGTGTGTGTGTGTGTGTGTGTGTGTGTTTCTCGCAGTCTGTTTCTTTCTGAAAAGTCTGAAAACTGATTTCAATGGACTGCCAAAAGTCGAGGCAACTCATTTTCCAAACCAATTCTAACGCTGGTTTTACTCTTCGTCTCTTCCGAATAATCAACATTTAAGAAGGACTTCATTCCTCTTCCTCTTGCCTCTCTTCTTATTCTCGCTCCTCCTCCTCCTCCTCCTCCTCCTCCTCCTCCTCCTCCTCCTCTCAGTGAACACGGGCGTCCGTCCCTCACCCATTTGTATTCGGTCCGCCCACCACCATCGCCGGATTACATCTCCCGAGGTTTATTCAATATCAACGGGCAGGATTTACTTGTGTACTCTGTAACACACTCACGAAACCCGACAGAAATTGGAATATTTATAGATCAAGGAAAAAGAAACCTGGGAAATGTGGCTTTCGAACTGTTTCAAAAAATAAACCCTACTCAGAATGTGTGTGTGAGAGAGAGAGAGAGAGAGAGAGAGAGAGAGAGAGAGAGAGAGAGGACTGTATGGGTCTCCTAGCTATTTTTATTATGATTTATTCACGAATAGTGTTTCGGGATTGTATTCTGATCCATGCGGGCGGAAAAGGTTGGCACACGTAGTACTAAGCACCAACACACGCGACACATAAATACAATTAGGTATGCTACATAAATCTAATTCATACCCTTTCCAAAGCCTATACTAGTAACATTTTAAGTCACTCTCTCTCTCTCTCTCTCTCTCTCTCTCTCTCTCTCTCTCTCTCTCTCTCTCTCTGATACACAACCCACACAAACAAAACAACTTAACCGAGCGTCTATACTTACAAGGGAAAGTTTTTGGAACATACTTAGTTAACCCGTAAAGTAATTTGAGAAACCAAATGGTTCAAGTTGAAATAGATTTTCTTAAAAAGTCACATTTAGGTCGCGTTCTACCTGCTAATGCTGCACCCCGAGAGAGAGAGAGAGAGAGAGAGAGAGAGAGAGAGAGAGAGAGAGAGAGAGAGAGAGCGTTATATCTAAACCTAATATTACATACAAATTATGACATCATGAAACATCATGAAAGTAAGTTAAGAATAAATAAAACCCCACACAGAATGAAGTATAAATTTATCCACAGGTCAAACAGTTTCATAGCAACGTATACGTAACATCGGCCTAAATTAAACAGAAAACGAAACCAGGGCAATCGCCCCCAATGACGAGAGAGAGAGAGAGAGAGCTTGTACTTTATGCAGTGAGAAACTAACTGTCTGTACAGTGTTGAGTCTGTACCCTAGTCTTACCTTAGGCCTAATCTAAACACATATCATAGACCTAACTGTCACCCATGATGCAGGTAAATTACCCTTCTAAGTGACGGGTGTTCGGTGACTCCGGGACCAACAATAAACCTATTCGCGGGTAGTTCTGAAAACTTGGTGGATTGTGGCCACTGAACCTCACAATGGTCTGGCATTGAGTTCTAAATGCGCGTTTAAATGAGAGGATATTTATACGTTTATTCGGTTTCAAACATTGATGCTTAAACTAGATAACGCAATACGCAATTCTTATTGGGTGAAGTGAACCTTACGAAATTCTTATTTATAAATCACATTTCTTTCATTATTTATTGTTCTGACTTTGTGGGGTGTCTCTTTAAATCTGGCTTATTTGCGACAATCTTCAGGAGAACCTACGAAACGAAAAAATAAGTGGGAACCGCTGAGCACCACAGGAACCTTCACTACCTGGACTTAGTACAGTTACTGGAAAAGGCAGTTGACGGCAAAGCTGCACATATATATATATAGCCCTTTCCAAACACCGGATCTTATTCGTTCTATGTGATAATGTAATCGGTTGATTATCTTCCACAAATCCCATTAAATGAAATTTCTTCGGTGACGAATCCCTCATCCCATCTGAGTGTAGTCTCTATGTGCGTGTTCGTGGCATGATCTGTACGGAGACTTTGCATGTTGTTGATGGATTCCAAACCTCAGAAATTAAGACGATTCGGCTGAATAAAAGTTAAGAGAAATTTTACTCAAATACAAATCTGACAAGCTAAAGGACAGTTAAAACATACTAATCTTTGGCCGGATTTATCAAAGAAAATCTGAAGATAAACGCATTCTTTTTTCTAAAGCATTTCTCAAGTCGATTATCCAAAAATCTACTGAATTGTAAAAATACGCATGTCATCACCAGAATGACTATCGTTTTTATTGTTGTTATTATTATAATTATTCATTTACTTAGTCCACTCCATTTTCCCTTGAATCGTCTGAGTAAGTTCGCGAAAAAAAACAAAAAAAAACCGACCTGTTGATATGCATCAAGCACCTCGGATCTTCGACTCGACTATAACGATAACTGTAAACTGATGACACTGCAGTCTTTCTCCCGATGATCTCGCGATATTCATCTTCTCCGGCTCTTGCCATCAACGTCTTCCGACCGCAAAACCGCTAACGCACTCTTACGAGGCACAACGGAGCGAGCGACCGCTCACCCGCCAGCCCGTAAACGTGAAACCGCATTCAATCGGTGTAGGCCATCGGCCTAAAAGAAAAGCGCCGCTGCGCCGAAGGAACACACCAAAAATAACCAACGCATTAATAGCAGCCGAGCCTTTGATCTTTCATTCTGGTACATCAAAATCGCACCAAATGGTCTAATTATAACGGGTAACAGCAAAAACCACAACAATGGAGGCCGAGCGCCAATTAGAAGGCGTTCTGAAACAATGTGTGTTTGTTGTGGCGTTTGCAAACACAAACACACGGAAAACCAGCTGGCAGTTAACACAGCAAGCAATACCAGAAAAGTAATATAAAGTTAATTTTTAACAAACATCGTGAAATTCTGTACCTGAGAGTATTGGGCAATCTTTTTTTTATGCAAAATACTCTTTCCCTCACGTCGAAGCCACCAATATTCACGCCAGACCAGGAACATAATTATAACATTGTAAAAAACTTAAATAGTTGAAAATTTCTTTGAAACTGTATGGTAACACAAGCAAATTATGTATGTGCGTGTGTATGTATGTGTATATATCTATACCTAGAGAGAGAGAGAGAGAGAGAGAGAGAGAGAGAGAGAGAGAGAGAGAGAGAATGTATTACATTCACTAGTCCGAGAGTGAAATAATAAAAATTTTCGAAAAATATAACAATTTTTGACAGACTGATATGATAATATGCTTGACCACCATTCCAAATAATCATAAGAAATAAGATTTCCTTCAAAAAGAAATACAACTGACAAGAAATAAGTACGACTTCAATGAAAATGATGAACACCATTTAGCAACGATAAAAAGACAATTTCCCATAGTAAGAGGCATTATCGTATCAATCAAATCCTTTCGAGGGACAGGAGTCCTATAGGATCACTATCTCTCCTCCATCAGCTACAAAATCGCCTTCCTTACCTGAGCAGCCACGGATGAGGGAGCAACAGGTAGGTAGGTTTACCTGGCCCGTTCAAGTTGACCCACCCTGACCCCTCTTTACGACCCGGGCTGCCTTTCACCGAACCTACGTCTTTGGTCACCTACCCCTTTTATGGGTAGAACCCCCTCACATCTCTCTCACACACACACACACACACACACAACACACCACCACCCAAACAAACAGATGATCATGCCTTCCCTTCCATACCCAAACATCTACTTTACATACCCAAAGATATGGTAATGGGATTCACCAACGGGTAAGTTTTTAGCCTGACACGATTTCATCGCATCACGGTCCTCCAAAGATTTGGACCATTGTGATAAAATCATTGAAGGCACTCGAGGAACGAAAACGTGAAAAGAAATCACATTTACCTTAACTCATAAACAAATGCTAAAGCTAGACCCTTGCCATGAGAGTGAGAGATAAGAGAGGAGAGGGAAAAAAGGGGGGATAAAAAATTATTACATGTAACAAGGATTTCTCCCGCAGAGATCAGCCGGCGGATTGCTAGTACTCCGTGACCTCAAGCGACCTGACCATGTTCATGCTCAAATCGTGACCTCACTTTCACTGTCGAGGGCCTGATTAACGGATATTTAGAAGTCCCACAATTGCACAAGTTTATTCGTCATAAAATATCAACGGGACAACTGAATGCGTAAGCCATGAAATCATAATATTTAAGCCACTACAAATTTTTGTTCCCTGCGGTTACAATTTCAAAAAGCATTCGTAAAGACATTAATAAAATAATTTGATAGCAATAAAAACAGGATTCCTGTTATCATTTCCTAATCATTACCATTTTGCCAGTTGCACTTCTCTGGGTTAGTATGGTTCTGACGACAAAACAGGCATAGGTCAACAGATGAAAACCCCTTTATGACAAAGAAGAGAGAGAGAGAGAGAGAGAGAGAGAGAGAGAGAGAGACAGAGAGAGAGAGAATTCTGATCAGATTCAGCGATAGCCTTGTACAAGCGCACCATTAGCAGCCAAATGCAGTTTATGGTATACGCTTAAGCTCGGCCGACGCAGGCGCGCAAGGTTGATATCATCACGACAAAATGACGACCACAAACGAAAATGGCTCCTTGACATTTCCAACTCGCCAGAGAAGCATCTTGATAATCCCTTCTCCTCCGGAACATTTTCATCCCGAGAGCGCATTTCCCTAAGTGAAATGTTTTTACAAGAATTTGGCAAGGATTCTCCAGGCGCATTACAGAGTCGTTTCGCAGCGCGGGCTAGGAATTCTTGCAATTTGCGCGGGTTTATTTCTGAATATTTCACCCACGAAACTTGACTAATCCTGATCATTCCTTTTATTATATTCATAACCCACTTCGGCATCATAAGGCCATCTATTGACGTTCAATAACGGCTTTCTTCGCTGGTTAAAAGGGCAGAAATAAACCCAACTCCTTATCAAGAATATTTCTGTCTTCACATCATAAAGAATGGCGCTTACAACACTATTTCTTGCATCCGACAGCCTTCCCACTCCATAAAATGAGAAAAATAAAGACGGGGATTTGTTACCGAGACGCCATATGGAACACGACGCAACACGACGACTTTCCCACTCCATAAATTGAAACGAAATACAACGGGGAATTTTTTTTGAAAAAAAAAAAAAAAAACACTAGACGAGAGAGAAATGCAAGGAAAACGAGACATCGCGAAACACCAAACTCAGAGCGAGAGACGAGGCGTTCAAGGAGAGAGAGAGAGAGAGAGAGAGAGAGAGAGAGAGAGAGAGAGAGAGAGAGAGAGAGAGGAGACTCGCGCCGCTGAATGCTGATCAATGGTGCGTGGCAAAGACGCGAATTACTTGAATAAATATCGAATGTAACAGGAAATATGGACCGGGACGCAGGGGATGAGTACAAAAGGCGATTTTGCTGCGATATTCATTACTGGGCGAGATTCAGATCGTGTTTGGGGAAATTACGAATATCAAGTATCGGAAATATGAAATGGTAAACATTCAACGATTCTCCGAATGGAAAGCATAAACTTCCACGCGCACATACGAGAGGAGAGAGAGAGAGAGAGAGAGAGAGAGAGAGAGAGAGAGAGAGAGAGAGAGAGAGATCTTGAGTATAAAATAGAAATCTTATGCAGGAGAGAGAGAGAGATTTGTACAAAAGGGTTGCAGTCTACATACCATAATGCCATTTCCATCTTTGTCGAGACAGCACGAACGCGTGAGCGTGTGGTACGTGTTCATACACATGTACGTATGTAGCTTATGTATATGTATATAATGGCCAAACAAGACAGCATCAGCACGTTACCTGAAAAAAGAAAAGAAAATTATCATCAGTCACAAAGAAAAGTCTATGATTCAGTTAACAATAAGTATTTTACTTAGTCACGTGAATGCAGATATACATACACACTGCACACTGACAGTATACAGCTCACAAAGTGAGAGGGACCAGGGAAAATCTGAGCCCGTTTCCGCTCCTTCAAACATCCAAACAAACATCACCGGGCGCGCGCGCCAGCAAATGCAAAATGCGCGCATACATTTTACGGACATTCTTTCGCCCTTGTATTTCTCTCTCCCTGCAGGCAACTTCATTTTCTTCTCCATTTCTCCTTCAACCGTCAGATCAAAGGGAACTTTCTTCTGCGGCCTTTTCTCCCCCATCTTTCTTATTTTCATCGACAATGAGCTCTGCTCAGATGAATGCTAATGCAGAACTCAATTTGAGAATCCTCGGCTGCAAGGAACGCGCCGAAATCACCGTCCAGGAACCAGATTCAAAATACTGTCATTACTTTCCTGAAGGGGATCTCGTGCGTTAAATCACCTGTCATCACTTGGTCACAGCCAGATTCGTGATTAAATCACCTGTCATCACTTGGCCACAGCCAGATTCGTGATTAAATCACCTTTCATCACTTGGCCACTTCCAAATTCGTGATTAAATCACCTGCAATCACTTGGCCACAGCAAAATTCGTGATTAAATCACCTGTCCTCCCTTGGCCACTGCCAAATTCGTGGATTCGTGATTAAATCACCTGTCATCAATTGGCCAAAGCCAAATTTGTGATTAAATCACCTGTCATCACTTGGCTAAAGCCCAATTCGCCATTAAATCACTTGTCATCACTTGGCCACAGCCAAATTCGTGTATTCATGATTAAATCACCTGTCATCACTTGACCACTGCCAAATTCGTGATTAAATCACCTGCCATCACTTGGCCACTACCAAATTCGTGATTAAATCACCTGTCATCACTTGGCCACTGCCAAATTCGTGCGTTAAATCACCTGTCATCACTTGGCCACGTCAAAATTCGTGATTAAATCACCTGTCATCACTTGGTCACTGCCAAATTCATGGATTCGTGATTAAATCACCTGTCATCACTTGACCACAGCCAAATTCGTGATATATTTTGCCCTTTTTTCTTCGTTGCTCGATCACTTCTGGCCATTAGCCAGTGGTAGCCAAAAAATAATTGATAGACATACTACTACCCTTGCACGTAAAAACACATAAGGTCAAATCTATAAACGCCTGCTTGAGAGCTTGCTCAAACTCACAAACACACGCACACGTAAGCACGAACACAACCGCCCCCCCCCCCCCCCCCCCCCCAAACCCCCCCCCCCCCCCCCCCGCCAAACACACACGCTTTTTGCTATTATATATTTTTGAATTAGATGAAGTCGAAAATAATATCAAAGCATCAACTCAAGTGATGGTGTACCTGAAGAGAGAGAGAGAGAGAGAGAGAGAGAGAGAGAGAGAGAGAGAGAGAATTAGCATAAAACCAGACTCCTGAATAAACTGTGCTGGCACTTTTCGTTCGAAATAGCTTACTCTTCGCTCCTGAACTTTCGAGAGAAAAAAAAGAAAAAAAGAAAAAGAAAAAAGAAAAAAAAAACGAGGCACCTGAACGTAGAAGAAAAACGACTCGATGTGCTAATGCTGGCAATCACATGTAAATACGGCATTGACATTCATCGAAGGAAAATTGGATTTCGGAGAGAGAGAGAGAGAGAGAGAGAGAGAGAGAGAGAGAGAGAGAGAGAGAGAATCCATGACTTGAAATGGACTGCTTCGTTGCCTCCAATCCAGTAATACCAAAGGATTTTTCTCCTCTTTCCTGGAGTGAAATTGCTTTAAAAATCTGCCCCTTTAATCCTTTTTTAAATTGTAACTTGAAGTATTTTCTAAGTAAAGTTTATTCCTTTTAGAAAAATTGTTACGAGATTGCATTAAAAACATGCCCTCTTCATTATTTTATTAAATCGTTACTTAACATATTTTCTAAGCAAATCTTATTCCTTTTAGAAAAATTGTTACGAAATTGCTTTAAAAACCTGCCCCTTTAATTATTTTTTAAAAGCGTTACTTAAAATATTTTCTAAGCAAACCTCATTCATTTTAGAAAAATTGTTATGAAATTACTTTAAAAACCTGCCCCTTTAATTATTCTATTACGGTGTTACTTAAAATATCTTCTAAGCAAACCTTATTCCTTTTAGAAAAATTGTTACGAAATTACTTTAAAACCCTGCCCCTTTAATTTTCTTAAAGCGTTACTTAAAATATTTTCTAAACAAACCTTATTACTTTTAAAATTCGTGAATAAAATGGTGTTTAGTTTCACTCCTATAGACACCACCATTAAATCTGAACATCACTAAAGAACTTCGGTGTTTCTATCAGAAAAATACATTGAAGAGAACGAGAACTCAGAGAGAGAGAGAGAGAGAGAGAGAGAGAGAGAGAGAGAGAGAGAGAGAGAGAGAGAGAGAAGAGGTGGGTTGGTAACTTCCTCTAATTTTTACCTGAACCTTTTACTTTCCCAAAGGTCCCGCAAACAACCCAAGGGAAATTTCCTCTCATTATTGCTTTAAGACTACAACCATTACTCTTTTTTTTTTTCCCCTTCTCCCTGTTCTATATTATATAGCGTGTATAAGTTATTCCCGAGGTAAGGTGAATATATAGATATAATATAATATAAAATTATATATATATATATAGATAGATATATATATATTATTAGGAATAATTTCCCTAGATTAAGAATTATATAATATATATATATCCAGGATATATAAAGGGTATATATATATCTATAATTATATATATATATATATATATATATTATATATACCATCAATATAGAATTCACTTTACCTCTGGAATAACTTAAAACACGGTATAATATACACCAGGATGATAGAGATGATTGAAGGAATTTTACGACCACATCTTTACACTTAATAAAGATCCGAAAAGTGAGAGTGAAGGTCGTACTATTATAGGGAAAGACGAGGGTTCAGACAGTGAAGAAGGTGAGAGTGGATGAAGTGTTTGCTATGAAACAAAATCTTTGGACAGAACTAAAAGGATGACAATATGGAGAATAGTGAGGGTGTGGTATAGAAGCGTCGAGGATGTACGCTAGAAGATTCGTTGAGGAAAGTGAAAGAAGTATTGAGTATGTAGACCTAAGTTAAGCTTCCATGACCAAATAACCCTTTGGATAATTCATGATGCAATCTGTACAAATCTAAAGTAGTACTAAATTAGGAAAGGTCAAAAGCTTAATTCCATAAACACTACGACGACTACTATCAAATATTATCAAAAATAAAACATCTAACCTGACGTTTTCTGGCATCAGTTTCCTTAAATAATCCATAAGAAAAGACGTACTTCAATACATGATATGAGAGAGAGAGAGAGAGAGAGAGAGAAGCGTATCATCCGAAGTATAGCAAAACCAGAGAGAGAGAGAGAGAGAGAGAGAGAGAGAGAGAGCGTATCATCCGAAGCATAGCAAAACCAATCCTGACGCTCCCATACCATCTTGAAAAGGGGGAGCTAACGCCTCTTTATCCCCTCGTACTTTTTCGTTCCCTTTCAAACTTGGAAAATAGATCGGGGAATGATATTAAGGCGGACTAACTCGCCTTGGGAGACCAAGTCTCTCTCTTTGAGCGCCGAGTTCATTCGAAGCCTCCTTGGCTCGGGGTTTCCTAACTTTCACGGCTGTTCAACTTCCCGAGGTTCGAGGGCGGCTGGAGCCGTAGAAAGACGGGTTTAAAAACCCTTTTCAATCTACATACACAATAAACTCTTTCACAAAGTTGTATGATTATCGACTTGATCTCTCTCTCTCTCTCTCTCCTTCTCTCAAAACAATTTTTAGAGCAACATGGTTCTATCACTGACCCTCGTTCTTAGAATATTCGTTTGAGTTTTTCTCCCTCTAATACACACAGAATTCGCATCTTTTCCACGTGGAAAACTCTCTCTCTCTCTCTCTCTCTCTCTCTCTCTCTCTCTCTCTCTCTCTCTCTCTCCATTACGACTCCGCATCTTTGCGAGCGTAGGACTATATCAGAATTAACCACATCGGAGATATATAAACGCCGGTTGAAGTCTTAAAAAAGGTACGTCTATAAAGCCAACAGAAATGCTAAAATGTCAAAGGCAGAGCAGCAATTAGCATAACAGCGCCATCAAGTTAAAGCCCCCGAGTTAATCTCCAAAGTCACTCGGCTGCATAATACTCATGTTTATTTAGCAATTCAAACTCCCAAACGTTCCATTAACTACTAAATCCTTTCGAATTGCAACGGCGACCTTCGCATTATTATGGATAATGTCTAAGTGCTCCTCTCTCTCTCTCTCTCTCTCTCTCTCTCTCTCTCTCTCTCTCTCTCTCTCTCTCTCTCTAAGTGAGATAAGAGAGTGAAAAAGTGAATGAATGAATGAAGCATGAAATTTCGGGTGTTAAGTCAAGGACTGGAAACTTTACATCCATTCAGCCCCTGAGAGTGAAAAGAAGGAACTGGGATAAAAGTCCACATTTACACTAAGAACTAATGGTGATAAATATTCCACAGCAAGATGGCGGAAATGAATGCAGCTATAGGGGTCGTAGGGCGTAAGGGAATCTCCGCACGCCCTTCAGTAATGTCTACAGAGCACAGTGTGAGGTGCACTGACTACACTAACACCATCCTCCTTCCCCCACCACTACACACACACACGTAAGAGAACGAGAATCAGGCAGACTTAAATTTAATACTTTAAATTCAATACTGTTCTTCCATCCACATTAACATCTACCGCCTCTACTTCCTGGTATACAATTACAATTATAACATTATCCTTGCTCACTTTTATTCTAAGTTTCCTATTTTTGCAAAGAATTTCACACACTTTCTCCGTTTCTCGAGCTTCTCTTCACTACCACCAATTCTTACTGTCATTTCAAACCTATATCTGTTGTGTTTTCTCTCAAGTCTTGCATTATTCCTTCCACATAAATACTTCAAAAAAAGTTATATGGACAAAACAGACCACGGTCTCATCGTAAATTTTTAATTCCTGACAATTTACCTTCCTTGCCATACTGTAATCATTCGATCCAAGTATGCCAAAACATTGTTTTTCAATTATCTATGAAACTTCTCGCATAACTATATCATTACAAGCATTTGATCAAAAGATCGTCTAACTTGTCTAAACCTACAGTGATATTTTCTCACCGATACACCTGCCTTCCTTACACAGAGCAGGTTGGTCACCTTCTCCCATCTGTTTCATTTATTCGTCGACCTATTCTCTCTCTTTTCTTGACTACCCAATCCTTGATCTTCTCCTCAGTCGTGCATCTCAAATTATCTCCCTTTCCTCCGTCTCATCTCCTTCACCAAACCTTTTATTTCCTTTTTCAAACAACGGACTGTACTTTAGTTCCTCACCCTGCCCTCCTACAACCACAAACATCCCGCGCTGTAACTATGTATACGTTTATGTTTGTGTGTGAGTATATATATATATATATATATATATATATATAGATATATATATATATATATATATATATATACAAGAAATGTTGCACAGATAATCACGGAAGCCATAAATTTCTGATCAATTCAGTTCAAATAATTTAGCAACTACAATTCTTAAAAAATGAAATTAAAGGCACCCAGACTTTAACCAGTCTTCGAGAAAAATCTAATTACGCATTAAGAGCCCTTTCAAAGTTTCTAGGCAGAAGTTTCTAGACCTTCGGCCCGCTTTTGATTAACGCTTTACGTGATAATACAACATTCTACAATGTACACATACATTTACATACACACACACACCTAATATATATATATTATATATATATATATATATTTTATATATAATTATATTGAGATATTATATACACATACAATACACTGCACACACACACACCCATCACATCTATTATATTATTATTAATATATATATATATAATATTATTATACATATATTTACGGACACACGACACACACACACACTAACACCCATTGTTTCGAATTCCCTTTATGTTGGCATTTACTTAATACACCTAAAGGGATTTACATTAGACTGATAACATGATAATATCTTAATATCCCATAACTCAAGAAGCGCACAGTTCGAATCCTGTCCAGAGCAGATGCACGTATATATTATTATTTATATATATCTATCTATATATATATATATATATATATATAATATATATTATATATATTATTATATATATACATATAGATATATATAATATATATATATATATCTGAATGATACATCCTTTTTGGGTGTAATGGAGAATTGAATCCTTTTGGGGTCAAATCAAAGCACTCATATACCGAAGAACTTGTTCTCGGAACACCTCACAGTATAAGTTACGCAATATCCGAGAGTGTTCCAATTTAACAAATTCTTGAACCGACGAATCAAGAAGTATAAGAATAATATTCTACTCTACGTCTTTTTATTATACAAAGTATACAAAGTAAACTCATATCTTTCAAGACCTGCACTCTTATTATTATTATTATTATTATATTATTATTATTATTATTATACATTAAGAAACTTGCATATCTTTCTAGAATTTCTAAGGCTGATCTGACACACAAGACACAACGTAACGTGACATGACCACTATTTTGCATTATCTCCTCCACAATGAGAGAGAGAGAGAGAGAGAGAGAGAGAGAGAGGACATGAGACTGTTCCGTCAGTCACCATTACTCTCGTTAGGGCGCTGAAGGAAAGGGTCTCCCATCTAACTTTGTCCTCCTTCACTCATGTTTTTTCGCCACACCCCCCTCTCTCTCTCTCTCTCTCTCACACAGACTGAGGGACCTGGGTAAACCCGAACGAGCTGTAAGGTCTGTAAGGTAAGGTCCAGAAACATACGAACTTGCGTACACACAAACATTTCCCCGCACGCAGATAAAAACGCGTCAATTGACGTTGAAATCCGTTCAGAGCGATGCATATCCGCCAACATTAATCGACGTTCGATTCCGTATCCTGTATTATGGGGCGGCATTTCAAAAAGCACTTTGAAGCTTAATGGACGAGAAAAAACAATGATATACGAGTTTAGCTGCATGAACGAAGGGGGACCGAATTCATCAGCTATTGACATTGACAATTATAATGGCGAGTTGATTTTTAACAGGAAAGTAACGTGCGAGTAAAAAGACTGCGTCATAAACACGCGTCATGGGTTGTAGGGATACGAGGTCCAGGACAAAATGAATAAAACGAGGCTAACAAGTATCTGTCGATAATAAAAGGCAATCCATGCCCAATGAACGCGTAGGTAAACAAGTACAAAGTGCTTCGGCGCAAACGAGTTTTCTGTACACCGTATAATGCCGTGTAAAACCATTAACTATGAGGCTGAGCGGTAGCGTATCAGTTGCTCACCAGATACGGCAGAGTGAGGGTGCGTCCCATGCCTCCGGAAACTAATGCCAGATGCACGATCCATGCCTAAATTTAACCTTAAATAAAATGCAAACTACTGAGGTTAGAGGGTTGCTAATTGATATGTTTGATGATTGGAGGGTGGATGATCAAAATACCAATTTGCAGCCCTCTAGACTCAGTAATTTTTTTTTTTAATGGATCTGGGGATAGTACAAAAACCAGCCGCAATAAGCTCAGTTATGGGGAGGGGTCCTTCAAAGCAAGACTGAAAACGAATCAGAGAACAACCAATGGTAAATAAGTAAATGATTCACATGATTACTGACAAATGCAGGGAGAGAGAGAGAGAGAGAGAGAGAAAATGTGGAGATAAAAGATTGAACTGAAAGCAAATCATAGAATGACAAAAGAATGCACTGGAAATCAAAATAAGGTTGATAAAAGACCAAACTGGAAATCATACAATACTGATAAAAGTCCAGGAATACTGGAAAAAGCAAACAATAAACAGACAGAAAGACCCTCCAAACGGAAATAACTTCAGCGCACCGAACACAGGCGAATTCGCTCAAATCTCGCTATCTTCCGCGGATGGAAAAAACGAAACCTACTACAATTCTTTTTGAAAGTAAACAGCTGTCCTAAATCCCACGGACTTGGACGTTCATCCCAAACTTTAGCCTCGGTGGCACGTCTTCCCAACAATAACTGTATATCCGAGACACCAGGTTCAGGTTCTCCGCTTCCCATGGCGTCTTCTCAACCTCAGATTCCGAAAATCTGCTGCTGCTCTCCGACCCATCCTGAAGGTTCCCTTCGGTTCCTGCACCCAGGACCAACAGCCCTAATTTTTTTTTTTTTTTTTTTTTTTAAATTTTTTTTTTTTTTTTTTTTTAAATATGTTCAGCTGAATATTCCCATGTTATGCAGATTATGAATCAATGAATACGTATGTAGTATGTATGTTATGTATGTATATAAATATAAATTATATAATAAATATATATATATATATATATATATTATCTATATATATATATATATATATATTATATATATATACTATATATATATATATATTATATATATTATATTATATGAAGGCTAAAGTCCGAAGAAGGAAAGTGAAATGAAGGAAATACGGCGAGGGCCTTTCGACCTTCAATGTCCTTTACTTAGCAGACTTGTAGATATATATATATATATATATAATATATATATTAAATTACATTATATATATAATATTATATATATAACAACAGTACAAAACGCTTATTGTGGTGTGCATGTGTATGCATGCATATGAATCACGGTGATGTGAAATGAATTCACATATACTATTATTATATATATAATTTCCAATGTAAATTGAGCCAAAATGTGACAAAACGAAGAAACTAATCTATCGCTTCAACGTCAAAAATAAGTCAGGACCCACAAACGGACGAAGTAACACAAAACGTTTCATAAAAATTCATCAACCGGTAAAACCGTCACATATCAACGCAACCGTAATATCAGCTTAAATAAAATTGAAAACGAATCCTGGCAATCGGACCCAATGAGAGAGAGAGAGAGAGAGAGATAGAGCACGATTTGAGACAGAGAGGGGGGGAAGAAGAGAGAGAGAGATCCAGCGTACTCCGCGACATTCCACTCATATCTCGAACCCCAGTACAATATAGCATATAATAAAATAATATAGATGTACCAAGCACGCTGTTTTAATAACGGTGAAATATACGTCGTCAGTATATTTGCATATAAATGATCATTGAATTAACGATAAAGGGGGAACTAACACACTTAGGAGTATTCCTGATAATCATCCCTGTTCTTTAACGACATTGTTAAAAGCACACGTCAAAACGAATGAATGAGGTCATATAAATATATTCATATACATACATACATATAAATACATATATATACATATAAATACATACCAAGTTCTGGTCTCTATATTCACCAGGCATGCCTATACATAACTCCGATCAGAGAGAGAGAGAGAGAGAGAGAGAGAGAGAGAGAGAGAGAAATTAGCTGGCTCTCGTAATTTCACACCAGACTGGTCATAGGATTATCAATGGATACGGTAACGGCGTTGGATTAACGCAGCAATAATTTGCCAAAAGATTTTTTATTGTCGAACGCCATTTATATATTTACGTGTGCGCGCGCGTTAATGAGATGTATTTCCCAACGCTGCCTATTACTTACTCGATCATTCGACAGCCGCCATATTGTGCTTCTTGACCCCCTGACAACCACAGGGGTTAAATTTGACACATAGGTAACAGCAGTTGGACTCTCACAAACGAACACTTCGTAATCGGGACTCACAAACACTTTGTAATCGGCACTCTCAAACATTTTCGTAATCGGGACTCTCACAAACACTTCGTTATCAGGATTCTCACAAACACTTCGTAATCGGGACTCTCACAAACACTTCGTATCGTAACCAAGACTCCTCACAAATACTTCGTAATCGGGATTCTCACAAACACTTCGTATTGTAACCAGGACTCCTCACAAATACTTCGTAATAGGAACTCTCACAAACGCTTCGTATATCAAAACGGCAATTGGTCGATAACACTGACATTAATCAAACTGCGACGACAGTGATTTACTGAGCGCTCATTCCACTAATTGTTTTTCAGGGAACTTTTTTCTAACACTGTCGGATATATAAATACCATATACTGTCCGCCATATTCCAAATACTAGGTAGTTCTACGGACAAAAACTACATTAAAAAAACTGCTATAAGAGAGAGAGAGAGAGAGAGAGAGAGAGAGAGAGAGAGAGAGAGAGAGAGAGAGAGACTTATCCCTAGTCCTTTAAACCGACACATTTCATTTTCTTATCTGTCTTCCTTTTCACTCTCCCCGTAGGAGCAATTCTTAATAAATAGCATTCTTTCCCCAGCAGTCTTTGAGCGATAAACATCAGCAGGACTTTCTTCTTTATTTTTTTTATCCCCGAGATCCATTCCAAGATGAAACATCCCTTTTCCAAGGTTCATTTTAATCTCTCCCTCCTAAAAAAACATAAGCTCCGCCCACTTTTTTGTTTTAATCAAGGACCCAGTAGTTCCAAAGGTTATGGTTTTTCCATCTTGGTAAAGGAGCCTCGTGCAATGGCCAAATCATGTCTTGACGTTAGATCCCGATATTAAAAAAACGAGAGAGAGAGAGAGAGAGAGAGAGAGAGAGAGAGAGAGAGAGAGAGAGAGAGAGAGAGCCTTTACTCTAGTTATTTTGTCTTTCAGTGCCACACAGCTTTTGAGTCCTAACCTAAAGAGACAAGCCAACACACTCTTATGTTGAAACAAAAGGATGCTAATTAATGTCCAACAAGGACTAAACAATGCGCGATGAAAATACACAACAGATCCAATCATAACGATTCCTCTCTCTCTCTCTCTCTCTCTCTCTCTCTCTCTCTCTCTCTCTCTCTCTCTCTCTCTCGTGTTCAATCTAGCATAACTATCAATGTAATGTCTTATTCAGGAGAGAGAGACCTTACCTTACAGACCTTACAGTTCGTTCGGGTTGCCCAGGTCCCTCAGTGTGAGGCGCCTCTAATGTCTACCAGAGAGTTGCTAGTACATCTTCCGGTATATTTTGCCATCTTCCAATCTTGGATGGTCTGGGATGCAGTTAGATATTTGTCGAGCTTATTCTTACATCTACGCTCACTCCTGATATCCTCAGATGAGCTGGCAACGCATTGAAATAGACGCTGCATTATCGATGCTGGTGCGTAGTGGATTAATGTTCTGTGTGCTTTCCTTATTTTTCCTGGTATAGTTTTGGGCACTATAATCTACCTCTGCTTGCTCTTTCTGATATTTTTAGTTCCATGATATTTTCTGTTATTCCTTCTATCTGTTTCCATGCCTGAATTATCATGTAGCGTTCTCTTCTCCTTTCTAGAGAGAGAGAGAGAGAGAGAGAGAGAGAGAGAGAGAGAGAGAGAGAGAGAGAGCGTACCCATGGATATTGAAAATCTAAAAACACCGTGACTAGGGAGGAGGAAAGTATCGTAGCTAAACACGGGAATGAGAAGTAAATAATGAACCGACATCTGATACACGCTGTGAAGAAAGAGGGTGGGAAATCATATAAATGAAACGAATGATAAGAAATAATGAAGAGGAGAACGAAATGAACAAACTATAATTACAAAGATCAATGTAACTGACGTGGAAAAACAAGACTAGAACCTCGTTTCCTGACTGTATCAACGACTGCTTATCCAACTCGGCGAACATCGCATGGAAGGAAGATTAACAATGATGAAATGCAGAAATCTGCCTCCGATTAAAAAAAAAAAAAATCTTTAAACCCAGTGATCAAACCAAGATGAAACAATATCAGATGAGAAGCAGGCAAAATGAGAGCGTCACAGGAAACAGTGACGATAGTATAATATTGATTTAGTGCGAGGAAAACACACAGGAAGGCAGCAATTTCTTGAAATATTTCGGGAAGGAAGCGATTGACAGCAAAATAATGCGAAGAGGAGAACACAAGATACGAAATCTTCAGGCACCCCAAAAACTACATCGTATAAATGAGGTTAAAATAGAGCATGTACTGCTTGCAAAAGTATGCGAAATATGAAGGCAATTGGCAGCCTAATAATATAACGAAAAAGAATATGAGATACGAAATCTTTATGGTAACCAAAACTACACCGTAAAAACAAAGTGAAAACATAGGCACTGCTATTTAATGAGATACGAAATATTGATGGTGACCAAAAGTAAACCGTTTGAAAAGAAAGTTAAAATATAAGCACTACTATCTAATGTAGTGCCTATATTTCCCCTTGAAAAAAAACTACGAAGTCTTCTGAGTGTAAACATAAAAAAACTCGTATGAGATATATACGAAATATTGATGTTAACCAAAAGTACACCGTTTACAAACAAAGTTAAAATGTAGGCAATAATATCTAATGTAGTGCCAATATTTCCCCCTTGGAAAAAAAAAAAAAAACTAATTCTTCTGAGCGTCAAAATAAAAGGAATCGTCCGAGAGTGAAGGTAAATGATCCCCTCGCCTCACCAGAAAGGAAATCATCCAGAGGGAGAAGGTAAAACAGCGTCTGGAAAACAACACCAGGTGTTTCGAGGAGATGGTTAAGACGAATGAGATTTTAATGACGATGTTCTCACCTAATGAACGCCAGGTTATAATGAGAGGGGAGGATTTCATCATTTGTGTTTCCCTTCGCGGTGGAAGGGGTAATTGTTCAAGCTTCATCTTTCTGTCGGATTTTGAAAGTCTCTCTCTCTCTCTCTCTCTCTCTCTCTCTCTCTCTCTCTCTCTCTTCCAACTGCGGGAAGAGGTGGCGTAATTGGCGTGTTTAGCAGATTCGCAATACGATGAGGTAGCAGGAAGGGAACTGGCATTTCTCATCTATGAAATCAGCAACAGTCCTAACCAAAAAGATACAAAAGCATTCATAGATATATTAGAGAGGATAATAATCCTTCAAACTGGAACAAATCTAATGAAAACATCTTGAAAATAATTGAAGAAGTTCCAATAAAATCCAAGTGGTCAAGAGACTCATAAAGAAAATATACATAAACCAACATATTCCGACAAAGAAAATGAATAAGGTGAATCTTGTGAATATCCTAATTGATGCATTAGGAAAAAGAATGCCAAAAGCATGCAAACTGTGTAAGGTTTGGTATAGCATAGTCAATCCACAAAACCTAATCAGAAAATGTGCTGCATGCAACATTCCGACCCATCCACAGTGTGCTGAGGTAATACAAGATTTGAGAAAAGATACAAGAATTTTTTGTTCAACATGTCTATCATGGATAGACAATGTTATTAAATCAAGATTGAATGTACAAATAGTTGAGGATGAAGAAGAAGAGGAAGAGGAAGAAGAAGAAGAAAAAGAAGAAGAGGAAAACGGAAGAGAAGTAAACAAAATGAAATGACAGAAAAAAACTAAGGAAAACAAAGAACAAGATAAAAGTATGGATGCAGAGATAACTCATTGATACTACATATGAGGCAATAAACAGCATACCTACGAAGAAATAAATTACGATATGACAACAGAAAAGCAAATCCCGAAGAGGCTCTACCCAGATCTACACAATGACGGGAAAGAGGAAAAAATAGACAAGAAAGACAAAATCTGCAACCTTTTGAAAAGAGGGAATTGCAGATTTGGAGAAAGATGTTACTACAAACATCCTAAGATATGTCAAAACTATGAAATATATGGTAAATGTCATACTTAGATGGATATGGGATGATTGCAGAGATCTGCATCCAAAAATATGTAAAAACCTAAAAGAAGGAAAAGGATGTAAGTTCGACAAAAAATGCAAAATATATGCACCCTGTAGCCATGAATCATAATCAAATAAATAACCAACCAAGTAATAAAATCCAAAATAAGAAAGAAACAAATAAAGAGAGAAATCAAGAAGATCAGGTAAAAGAGAAAAGCAAACCACCAATGAGATATGCAGAGGTGTCAGCAAAAAATTTCAAAGCATCAGCTCCGAAATTCTACTCAAGAGATAATAACTGTATTTATTATGCAAGAGGATATTGCAGAAACGGAGTAAAATTGCAGATTCAGACACAAAATGAATAATTATGATGAAGGAAGATCAAATATTATGGAAAATTGGTTTTTTAAATGTCAGAATTTCTGGAAATGAAAAAAAGAACAACATACCAGAACAGGAAAGAGACATGGGAAAATCCTTATTACTACCAGTATTAAATGAAGGAGAAAACACGCAAACCATCATAGTGATGATGCGCAGGGTTTAGTTACGAGTAACTCAAAAAGAAAAATAGAGTACCTAGAAGAACTAACCCAAAATGAAAAGAAAATAGATATAATGATATAAGTGAAACCTGGTATTCCCAAGAGACTGGGAATGATGATCAAAATAAAAGGGTTCCAAACTTATAGATCAGATAGAAAAAAATAGGAATCAAGGGGGAACCGCAATATATGGGAAAGACAAAAAACAAGGAAAAATATATGAGAAATATATAACTCAGAATGTGAACTAATAGCGGTAGAATTTGAATCAGAAAAATTGATGAACATAGTAATATATAGACCTCCTAATACTAAAGAGTTTGACTTAATAATTGAAAAATTGGATGATATATGTAGAAATCACAAGGACTGGACTATTCTCCTATCTGGTGACTTCAACTTTCCTTCGTAGAATGGAAAGAACGAATAGGAGATTGTGGTTGTACTTATACATATAAAAAAGAGAGTAATAGTAGTGCAGAGATAAGAGGCAATTTGAAAAGCTATTAGATATTGCTACTAGAATACAACATTCAACAAAATAAATCACCTGCCAACAAGAAAAGGAAAATACTTTTAGACCTAGTATTTGTGAACGAGATGAATTATGTTAAAGAAATAATAGTTTATAATGCGAGTATTTCAGACCATAATGTCATAGAATTAACAGTTCATTCCAAAGCAAGTGAAAAATAGAGATAAGCAAGAAATGAAAAAGTGGGAAGGATATGGGAAATACAACTTCTACAGTAAAAAATATAAAATGGTCAGAAATTAATGAAGAATTAAAACAAAGATTGGGATAACATTTTCGTAAGTGATGACATAAGGGTAAATACAGAGATATTATATAAAATATTGGAGAAAATAGTGGAAAAAATATATACCGAAGAAGAAAAGTAAACATCATTCATGCATACCAAGAGACAGAAGGATCTTGTTCCAGAAAATCAGAAAGTGGAAAAAAAGGTCTTGCAAAAGAAAAAAATGCATGGAAAGTTATAGAACTAAAAAGTAAGATAGAAAATGCAGAACAAAAGATTATACAATCAAAAGAAAATGAAAAACGGGGACTTGGAAGAAAAAACCCTATTAAATATCAAGCAAAACCCCAAACTATTATACTCATATGCGAAGAAGATGAATAAAAGAAGAATAGAAAATAGGCCCCTCTGAGAATTGAAGGGGAGTTGAATTAACGAATGAAAAAAAAGGAAATTTGCAACATACTGGCAGAACGATATAAGAGAGAATTCACCCCTAGAATAGATAATGAAGATAATGATAATAGAAAGAAGAAGGGAAGAAAAATAGTGAATATTTAGCTGACATAGAAATTAATGAAGCTGATATTGTGCAGGCAATTAATGAAATTAAAAATGGAGCTGCTGCAGGGCCGGATGGAGTCCCTGCTATTTTGTTAAAGAAAGTAGTTCATTCTATCGCAAAGCCACTTGCAATATTATTAAGACAAAGTGTAGATACAGGCAAGATTTATGATGAGCACAAATTAGCATATATCACCCCTACTTTCAAAAGTGGATCAAGACTAGAGGCAAGTAATTATAGGCCTGTGGAGTCTAACATCACATATTATGAAAGTGTATGAAAGGGTAATGAAGAAAAATATTATGAAACATTTAATAAAAATAATTTGTTTAATATAGGACAATACGGTTTCGTACCCGGAAAAAGTACACAAACCCAAACTGTTAGTCCACCGTGAGAACATATTCAAAAATATGAAAAGAGGAAATGAAACAGATGTGGTTTATCTAGACTTTGCAAAAGCTTTTGACAAAGTAGACCATAATATAATTAGCAAAGAAAATTAGAAAACACAATATCGTAGATAAAGTAGGAAGATGGTTAAAAGAATTTTTACACAACAGAAAAACAGATAGTTATTGCAAACGATGAGAAATCGGATGAAACCAAGGTAATATCCGGTGTGCCACAAGGTACGGTGCTAGCTGCAATATTGTTTGTTTTATTATGATTGAAGACATAGACAGTAATGTTAAGGATTCGTAGTGAGTAGTTTCGCTGATGACACAAGAATAAGTAGAGAAATTACTTGTGATGAAGATAGGAACGCTCTAAAAAGAGACCTTAACAAAGTATATGAGTTGGCAGAGGTAAATAGGATGGTATTTAACTCTGATAAATTTGAATCAATAAATTATGGAGACAGAGAAGGAAAGCTATATGCATATAGGGGACCTAATAATGAGACAATCACAAATAAGGAAGCAGTTAAAGACCTTGGTGTGATGATGAATTGAATAGGAACATGTTATGCAATGATCAAATAGCATTCTGTTGGCAAAATGTAAGCAAAAATGGGAATGTTGTTACGGCACTTCAAAACAAGAAAAGCTGAACACATGATTATGCTTTATAAAACATATGTTCGTAGTCCACTTGAATATTGCAATATGATATGGTACCCACACTATCAAAAGGATATTGCACAAATAGAGAGTGTACAAAGGTCCTTTACAGCTAGAATAGAAGAAGTTAAGGACCTAGACTACTGGGAAAGACTACAATCCTTAAAATTATATAGTCTAGAAAGGAGACGAGAACGCTACATGATAATACAGGCATGGAAACAGATAGAAGGAATAACAGAAAATATCATGGAACTAAAAATATCAGAAAGAGCAAGCAGAGGTAGATTAATAGTGCCCAAAACTATACCAGGAAAAATAAGGAAAGCACACAGGACATTAATCCACTACGCTCCAGCATCGATAATGCAGCGTCTATTCAATGCGTTGCCAGCTCATCTGAGGAATATATCAGGAGTGAGCGTAGATGTGTTTAAGAATAAGCTCGACATCTAAACTGCATCCCAGACCATCCAAGATTGGAAGATGCAAAATATACCGGAAGATGTCTAGCACTCTCTGGTAGACATTGAGGCGCCTCACACTGAGGACCTGGGGCAACCCGAACGAACTGTAAGGTCTGTAAGGTCTGTAAGGTCTGTGTGTGTGTGTGTGTGTATAATGCTGTATCCGTACTTAATCGCTTCATTACCAAACACGGAAACGAGCTGGTGGTCTATTTTTAATTTACATTAAAAATACTGCGGAAGTTAGTTTCATAACGTTCAGATTAACGCCTTGTTACTTCGCAAAATGATTTTATATATATCATTATGATGCGTTTCACATCAAGCGGGAATTTTAACACTACTAAAATTACAAAATTTGGAAAGTTACCTTATTGCTGCTTTGGTCATTTGTCATCTAGATAAAAAAATAATTCTCTCTCTCTCTCTCTCTCTCTCTCTCTCTCTCTCTCTCTCTCTCTCTCTCTCAGCATAAATGAACCACGTCAGACATTGCAACCGGAAACAAAAGGCTCATTTTCATTATTCATTGCACTGCATGAACATATCAGAGCACCGAAAAAGATTAGTCTTTGTGGTCCACACACACAGAGAGAGAGAGAGAGAGAGAGAGAGAGAGAGAGAGAGAGAGAGAGAGAGAGAGAGGCAATAACCCCATGAACAGTCATGATCAATACCTTCTCCCATCGTCCTTGCAAAGTGGATGTAAACTCCTATAATCGACGTCATTACACAGTTTGCAAAGGTTCACCCTTCGACCTTTCTTTACCCCTTTGAAGCAGATGATGGGCATATCATCCTATTACGCCATGCCCAAGCTTTCTCTTCAAGTTGTGCCCCATTCACTTCGGTAATGAACGCAGAGATTTTTTATTTTACCCGAATAATCGCGTTGCTTTTATGTTCCAAAAATTTTCAAAAGACTGACATGAAAAGGACATGAAAATGAGCAGAAGTAACTGCAGTAGAGGAAAATATTAACTTTATAATAAATGTAACAGATTTGTGATTTATTTGTTACACAACATATTCATGTTTTATTTGTTAAGATTTCAGTATGAGAATAGAGTTAGGCTTTTAAAAGCTTTTCGTTTTTATTACGGCTACAAATCTGCAGTAAAAAAAGGGGTTCGTTTTAAACACTAGACTTTGTACACAGAGATGTGTTATGTACAGATTCTACACAGAACAAAACTGGGCGCGCAGAAGAATCCTAAACCCTACATCGAAGACATGACAGGGCGTCTTGCATTTTATTTACAATCCGTATGACTGACAGAAATAGTCCTCCTCCTCCTCCCCTCCTCCTCCTCCTCCTCCTCCTCCTCGACAGGGAATGAATTCTACAGGAAAACAAAAATTCCGAGAGAACTCAACCATATCGAGAATATCCAAATTCCAGAAAGGATGAGGATTTTCAGTGCTGCGTTTCTGAGGAGAGAAAACGAATGCAATGCTGTGGCTCGACGGGTCTGGTCAAGCTGCGACTTTTACCGGGAAGAAAACATAGTACCTTTGTGTGAGAGAGAGAGAGAGAGAGAGAGAGAGAGAGAGAGAGAGAGAATTTTACTCTTCCTCCTGCCATTCTTACTTGGGATAATTAATAACTGCATCAACTAAGTCTACCTGTATAACACACTTGAATTTCTTTTCTTCCTGGTGTAACATAATAATAATAATAATAATAATAATAATAATAATAATAATAATAATAATAATAATAATAATAATAATAATGGGTGAAGAAATACATTCTTGAATCCAGTTATAACAAAAAGGTTGAGAGAGAGAGAGAGAGAGAGAGAGAGAGAGAGAATATAATGAAATAATTCTTGTATCATTGCTATAAAAAAAGGGGGATGTGAATAAACGTTGCTTTAATTTCAGCTCTGATGTTTCGAGGAGGGAATGTTCACGTAATTAATCTGGATGGGGTTGGTTTTATACAATACCAGTTCAACAAATGCAACATTAAAACCAGCAAGGTGATATGCAACATTGCACAAACTAACAAAATATTTCATATACACATGTACTTGCATTCCCGTGATTTATACTGTATACTTAATTTACAAAAGTGACAGGAATTAGCCACCTTCGTCGTTGACCAACCTGTCTCCTAGAATATTATTATTATTATTATTATTATTATTATTATTATTATTATTATTATTCAGAAGATAAACCCTACTCATAAGGAAGATATGCCTCCAGGGGCCACTGACTCGAAATCCAAGCTTCCAAAGAATATAGTTTTTACATGAAAGTTACAGAAGATAATAGGAAATACAGAAAGAAGAGATCAGTTGTTAAAATAAAACTCTCCATATTTTAGTGGCATTGTAAAAAAAAAAAAAAAAAAAAAAAAAAAAAAAAAAACCGCCATACTGCGTCATAATGTCAAAAACACCATTCAGGCCTTTGCCATAACAACGAGAGAGAGAGAGAGAGAGAGAGAGAGAGGAGAGAGAGAGAGAGCCAGAGAGATGAGAGAGAGAGAGAGAGAGAGAGATCCTTACAATGGCTCAAAACGGGTCCCGGCAGTAATCAAGAACCAAATTATTCGGGAGATGGAAGAATTCTGACTCTCATCGAGTCAAACGCGGAAAGAAAAAAAAAAAAGATAGCCTCCCCAGATAAAGGAAGATGAGAGGGTACATATGAATTCAATCGCTCCTCACACACACCCACACAAGCTTATCTGTCATTTCGAACTAATCAATCAGAGCCACAAACCTGTGAACTATTTGAAAAAAAATAGAGGAGAGTCCCCATTGACAAAACCGTACATCACACAAATGCAAAACTTTCTGTTGCCGTAATGACGAAGCGACCAGATTAATGTTAAGGGGGGCCACCCCGCCCTCGAGGGGCTTCTCAAACGCGCCTTTTAATATGAGTCCACCTGAGGCAATAAAGTCATCTCAATTAAACTGGTTAATGAACAAAGTTGAAAGGCTTCGACAAATGAGGCCCCGCTTCTACTTTTTCCGCCTCCCCCCTTGAGCCGAAGTTAGCGCAGCACCCAATCAGAACGCGTTTAGTTCCTCATTTCCATATAAAAGAGGTTTTTAATTGGCCCTCGTAGGGGCGTATGGGGATCAAAGATAGAAAGGCCAGCGACAAAGGCTCGCCCATGCCATGATGCTCTTCTGCCCCGCTGAGCGGAAATGATGGGCAAAGGAATGAAGAGATATGCAATTAGGATGGAAACATCCTTTCCTACAGGTTAATCCACGACGACGACGACGGTGATGTTGAAATTAATCCTAATGATAGTGAAAGGAAGACAACCGTCGTAATATTAAATCATGATGATTTTATATTATCATCAACCGTCGAATATTAAATTATGATTTTATCTTATCATCAACCGACTCAATATTAAATTATGATTTTATCTCTTATCATCAACCGTCTTAATATAGAATGATTATTTTACCTTATCGTCAACCGTCGTTATATTAAATTATGATTTTCCCTTATCATCAACCGTCGTAATATTAAATTACAATTTTATCTTATTATCAACAGTCGTAATTTTAAATTATGATTTTATCATATCATCAACCGTCGCAATATTAAATTACGATTTTATCTTATCATCAACCGTCATAATATTAAATGATGAATTTTTATCATCATTAACCGCCGTAATATTCAATTATGATTTTATCTTATCACCAACAGTTGTAATATTAAATTATGATTTTCTCTTATCATCAACAGTCGCAATATCAAATTATGAATTTTTGTTATCATCAACCGTCGTAATATTAAATTATGATTTTATCTTACCATGCGCTAATGTATATGAATAAAATGGTGAATCCCGAGGTCTAAGACATTTCCTGTTCCTTTCTTTTTCTATTAATCTCATAAGAAATTTTGAGTCAAAATTAACATTAAATTTGGGTATCTGGAAGGTGCATCGAATATACTTATTTTTAAGGAATTTCATTAAAATAATTTCAAAATCAACACCTGACTTAGAAAACAACACTACGCTAACCCTGACAAGGAACTTCAAACCTTGCAACAATATCTAGCTAAGTGTTACATCCAAATCAAAAATAGCAAAAGCTTAAGCAATTATTTAAACATGAGAAACGGGAATAAACATTGATGCCGGAAAGTAGTTTCAGCAAAAGAAAAAAGAAGTAAAAAAAAAAAAAAAAATAAAGAATAAACCAAACATAAGCATTAGATTTAAATATTAGCTAAAGCATAAAAAAAACTGTTCAGATATTAACACAATCAACATAAAGTGCATGGAAGCAAATCATTTCCGCCAACCGGCAGGTTTAATTAGTTTGTTAAGAGCAAAATGCATCAGCTAACAAGGGCTGACTTGCGCATTACTCGCATAAGATTAATTAGAGGAATAATAGCGTCAAATTATGTCTAAGTATATATATATGAAAAACTGAACAAGCGCTCTAATGAAAATTGCAAGTAATGTGCAATTTAATCCTGACATTTCCTCGTGATGTTTCTTACGCAAATTGGAATAATACACTAAATATTCTTTGAAAGTGACAATGCAAAGAATGTTTTTTTTTTTACCCATTCTCACAACTCGGAAATATCTCTGTTGGGAACCTTTGTGAAAACCAAAATATACCTTTGTAATGAATCATGAAATTTGGGCTATGAGGCCAAACTAAGAGAAACTCCAACAGCTGAAATAAACAGTAACAGTTAAAGAGGTTGGACAAGAACACTGGAAAAAAGAAGCTGGAAAGGAGGTACAGTAACAGGCTAAAAAAAAGTCGGTGTACCTAGGGGCCAAAAGGGACGTACAGCATGCCTACAGTGCGCCGCGCGTGGTCCAATCTGTACTACTACTCTACGGGGTGACAAAGCCTAGAGAACTGAAAGATCATTTAAACAATAAAAATTCCAGACAAATTAAAATGCGCGAGAGAATCTAATTCTTTACGAATTCCCACAAACAGAGAGAGAGAGAGAGAGAGAGAGAGAGAGAGAGAGAGAGAGAGAGAGAGAGAGAGAGAGAGCAGCATAAAATAGTCTCTCTTCCAATCTTGGCTTGAAAATATAAATTACTCTTATCACATGAAGCAATATTTAATAGCGATAAATGAAACTCATAATTTCCGACTACAGTTAGCAATTTGGGGTAGCTAGCTCTCTCTCTCTCTCTCTCTCTCTCTCTCTCTCTCTCTCTCTCTCTCTCTCTCTCTCTCTCTCTCTCTACGTGTTCCCGGCGAAAATTCTTAGAAGGGTGAAGAAGTCCTTCACATCAACTTCAGGTAATAACTCCATAATGACCTCATTATCTTCTCTGGCATAAGCAACGTGAACTGTATACATATTTTTAGAAGGCTCTGTCGCTGTTAGGGAATGATAATAACGGCATTAATAAAACAAAATACATTATCATAGTCTAATGCGATACGAGGTCCTTCAGTAATTCTTATTACGTTATGCAAATGACATTTCCATTTCAAAGCTATGGACAACACAATCAGAAAAAAAATTCATAAAAGGAAAAAAAAAAACCATAACGCGTTGGACTTTACAAACTACAAACATGAATCTTATAAATCCTTTAGTTATTTCATTACGTATACAAATCATACGTTTATAAATTACTATACTTTAAATTACGGAAGTTTTACCTCACCAGCTTGCAATTTTCAAAATATCATACCACTATATTTGTTGACTACACGAACAAACACATTACAAAAGCCTACGTTTTTATACAGACAAAATTTGGCTGATTATTTGAATATAGAATTTATGCCAAAGGCCACGCACTGGGACCTATGAGGGCATTCAGCGTTGCAGCGGAGATTGACAGTAAAGGGTTTGAAAGGTGTAACAGGAGGGAAACCTCGCAGTTGCACTATGAATCAACTGTTAGGGAAAGGTGGGAAGTAAAACGGAAGGGAGAGAATATGAAATGAGGTACAGTAAAAGAAATAAAAGTGGTTGCAGCTAGGGGCCGAATGATGGCACGCTGCAAAGAACCTTAAGTAAATGCCTACAGTGCACCTCATGAGGTGCCTTGACAGACAAAATTTGGGATAGTGTGACAGTGAGCAACAGTGAAGACAACAAATTCCTAAGCTTGCAAGAGAGCAAAGACACTATAAGTTTGTGTCGAAGCTTAAAAACATTCATTTCGGTGCCAAAACACCACAAGCTTATCATTCAAAAACATATGACCTTGTGAAAGTTCATATCTTGATCCAAACAAAGCTTGCTCTAAAATATTCCTCAAAAAGAAAAGAACAAAAGGCTTAAAGATTACTGGTGGCCAAGACGCCATTTGGAAAATGTCATATACGTAACAAGGATAAAACCCTTGGCCCCAAACACCCATTTCCTAAGTGTATGCAACACACACACACACACCACACACAAATCTAAAAATGATGTTGATAAAACTTCGCAGTATCATAACGAGATAAGGCAGGCGCCAAACTTTGCACCGAGTAAAAAAAAAAAAAAAAAAATTGCGTCGCCAGCATTCTGAATTCCTGACTGTACACGGAGGAAAAGGATCCCTTCCGGAGGAAACAAAGGAACTTTCTCAAATTAGATAAAATGCGAACTTCCACTCCCCACTTCGAAACGAGATGAAATATCGAAAAGTCAACGGTGGTCGGCAGCAGAGAAAGGGGTTGGAATTTACACAATAATGGCGACCGATTTAAAGGGGTTGGAATTCACGCCATAATGGCGACCGACTTCATCGCTTTTCCACTATGATGTACGAACAGAAATCTCTGTAGAAACTTTACACTACACAAATTCCAAACCGCGATGAAAAAAAAAATCAAACTAACGTTGAAAATTCTTATCTGGCGATAGAGCTCATGAATGCAAAATTACATCAATGAAAAAATGGCTATTCTTCAGTTTGAATTTGGAATAAAAAGCCAGTTTCAAAGAAGATATTTTAATGAAATTAGGACAATATAGGAGAGTCAATGTCCACTACTCTTAGACGTACCTTAGGAAATGTGTACTATGGATAGATCAAGATGATGAACAAATATGCAAAAGAAAAAGAAAATTCGTAGCTTGCAGGTTGTAAATTCGAAAGACTGACGGGAGCTGTCACGAATATCAGTGGCAACGATCAAAGTGCGCTCGAAATCCAGGAAATATTATTCAAAATATGGGAAAGAGACAGGCAGACAGACGAAATCCAGGAAATGTTATTCAAAATATGGGAAAGACAGACAGACAGAGAGAGCCAGCAGTACTACACAGAGCCGATAGTAATATTGCCGAATAGATGTTTGCGAAACTTTATTGGCTGCTGACGAAGCCGACTCCTTTTGGGCGAGACACTAAGCTCTTCACCACTCCGTAAAACCTCGGGGAACATGGACAGACGGCCAGAGATAGTCAGCAGAAGTCCTTGAGAAAATAAAAAGGTGGGGGAATTGGATGGATGGATGATATATATATATATATATATATATATATATATATATATATATAATATATCATATATATATATATATGAGAGAGAGAGAGAGAGAGAGAGAGAGAGAGAGAGAGAGAGAGAGAGAGAAGAGAGAGAGAGACTGGTGGAGTAAAAAATAACGCCCCTTGACCTCCAAAATTTCAGGTAGGGTATTGAAATGACAACAGTTGGGATGCGAAGAAAAAAATAAGTTAAATAAAGGAAGAATCAAGACATCATAAGCGCATGCTTTACAAAACAGGCATATAATCCAAACACTAAAAGGAAAAAAAAAGAGAAGGGATAGGACAGAAAAGGATTACGAGAAGAAATATAAATTCAAGGTGGAAGCTAAGATCAAACTTGGTTTTTTATATTACGTTATCCTCATGTATTCGAAAATACGTACACCCGTACTGTACGATTAAAAGGATAATATGACGAAATAAACAGCAAAACATGTGACCGACTTAACCTGCCCAAGAGGAGAGAGTATGAGAGGAGACGATGATAATAAACTTGAAAAATGTACCCCGAGAGAATACCTTCGTCCAAAATAAGGAGCCAGTTTTTACCGGATAACTTCTCTAAAGGGTTAACTTTAACCAATTTTTCAAGAAAGAGGAGTAAAGAAAAAAGGGGGAAGGGGGGTGGAAAAAAACGTTTAACTTTCGGTTGAACGACTCCCTGAACCTCCAACCCGCCTCTCTCTATTCAACAGAATGGAAAAGTTACGACCTCTACTTATTATGAGGTTGTTCGCCAATAGCAGCCCCCTCGATGGAGCCGCGAGATCTTCCGAAGAGTCGCTTAGAGGTTATTTCCCGCCTGGCCGATCTCTTACAAGTGATCTCTCCTGTATATATATATATACATAGTATATAATATATATATATATATATATATATATATATATATATACATATATATATATATATATATATATACACACACACACACACACACACACACACACACACACACACATATATATATATATATAAATATCATATATATATATATATATATAATATATATATATATATATATATTACTTAAATCCCCAGTAGAAAGGTGAGTGAAACTAGGGACTTGGAACAAGTACTTTCGTAATTTATTCTACACTTTGTGAACTTGAAAATGTAGGATAAACTACGAAAGTAGACAACTTTCAAAACGAAAAAAAAAATTTCAGATCAAGAAATCACAGTATATACAACGTTAAGTGCATCCATTGAATTCAGGTTTTACGCGCATTAAAGTCTAGGTGAAATAAAAATGGTCAGGCTTACCTCAAATTCTAAGAGGAAATTAATTACTTTACTTTATCTTCCCGCCACTGGCCAGTGACATAAGGCTGATACAGTTCCTCTCCATCAGTCTCTATCCCGAGTCATTTTCCCTCGCTTCCTCTAGGCTACTCAATACTGAGAAGTACCATGTACCAGGTAACTAAGAAGCTACCTATACATTACCGTACAGGTAATATTATCTAGATACACAGTATACATTTATGGTATGCGCATGCGCGAACCTATTCGACGAAGGCCTAAGCCGAAAATTCGCTGGATCTGAAGAGTGCCGGAAAAAAAAAAAAGAAAAAAGGCCGGTACTGAAAGCCATCAAGTTATTGCATGGGGACAGAGCCCCTTTCCCGGCCTCCCCCCCCTCCCCCCCCCCCCCCCTCTCTCTCTCTCTCTCTCTCTCTCTCTCTCTCTCTCTCTCTCTCTCTCAAAAACTGTTACAACAAAAATGTAATCCGGGCTACCGGTATCCCACGAGTAAAGCGATATCTTTCCCTATCACCAGGGCTGGATTTTATTTTTTATTTTTTATTTTTTTTTTTTTTTTAAGGAAAACGAGTGGGAACAATGGTTTAGGCAGAGGGTACAGGTGGGACGAGATATCTGACGACCACGCTAATCACAACAGGCACCTCGGGCCCTTTTAAGTGGAGAGAGAGAGAGAGAGAGAGAGAGAGAGAGAGAGAGAGAGAGAGAGAGTTCGTATCAGTGGAAGGGCCCCACACCACGGAAAAGAACTTGATGGCCAGTTGAGGACTGCCAATGGGCATTAATGCTCATTTGACGAAAACCCTATAAATAACTTGGCAAATAGTGTCGCCCTGTCCCCACCCATAAAACACAGCTAACGTCTGCAGCTGTCGATAACCGACCCATAAATTCTAAGAGGCGGGAAATTTATATAAGGGTATGAGGGTGCAGAGTTTCTCTCTCTCTCTCTCTCTCTCTCTCTCTCTCTGTAATTTTGTGTGCGCGTGGGTGTGTGAGTAATTCTTTGTGCAAGCGTGACTAACGCAGGCATATGTGCGGACGAGCGCATGTAAGCTAGAACAAGCAAAAAAAAAAAAAAAAGACAACTTACTAAATGTTCGGCGACATAATTGAAATGACGAATTTGAAAAAAAAAAAAAAAAAAAAAAAAAATTACCTTTCCCTACTCATTCACAACAAACCGTGTTGATAAGAGGCGTCAGCAAGTTTGTTTTTTTTTGTTTTTTTTTTTTTTTTTTTTTTTTTTTTTGGGGGGAGGGGGGAAATGATTAAGAATTCTTTCAAAATATAGAACTTCATTCTAAGAATAAAAGTAAGAAGTGAGGAGATGGTAGGACGTCGGAGGAGTGTGTCCGTGTGTGCGTGGGGGGAGGAGGAGGAGGAGGAGGATGAGAGGCCAGCAATCACAGACCCAAAATCAGATTTGTCAATTGGAAATTGAATTTTAGAAAAAATAACGAACCTTCCCGTCGCCGGGAATTGCTTCCCCATCAAAGCCTTACATCAGCGGCATTTGGGAGCTTCCATCTTGCGTCCTGAAATCAGACAATCGTGTTCGGCTACGACGCTCTCCTCTTTCGATAACTTACAAGAAACCAATCAAAGTAAGGACCGAGAGAGAGAGAGAGAGAGAGAGAGATACTTACTAGTATTAATGCGTAAGAATCGTAGCTAAAATGCAAGACATTACTTGACAGAGCCAATGAGAGAAAAATAATCAAGTCCACTCTAAGGAAACTGACGTCACCAAAACTACGGTCATCGATCGATCGATCGATAGATAGACATAGAGAGAAAGAGAAAGAGATAGAAGAACAATGGCAGTCATAATATCAATAAAGGTTATCTGCCGCACGGTAGACTTCATTCATTTTATTACGAGCAATATAAAGCTTGGGACAATATGAACCAGTGCTCGTGCATTCATAAACCTTGCCGATGGCATCGCACCAAATGAGGATTTCGCTTTCAATAGAAAACGGGAAAAGGGGGAAGAATATTTTTTCGCCATTAACGCAGTTATTATCATTACCAATGCTACCGTCGTTTTAATCAAATGTAATTTTCTCTGGAGAGAGAGAGAGAGAGAGAGAGAGTCACGTTTTACATAAACCACAGATAAGCGGAGGAGTACGAGAGACAAATTTGCATAATCACACAATCCCATACCTTTAAATGCATCCATGTTCAAAAGGATTTTATCATTCGCTTCACCGTTCAATATTGTGATTCTACATTAAATCAAATCGTTCTAGTCACACTAAACAGAACAAGCACTTTCGACGAGCACAAATCTCCGCTGAGGCTGATCATTCCAAAATAGTAATGTATGAAAGCTACTTTCAACCTATCAAAGGCGTAAAAGAGAGACAAAAAATGGCATCATTCAAATAAGCTTTTCACTGATTAAGGGGAAAAAATTATTTTACCATTTAAATAAAATTTTCACTGACTAAAGGAAAAAAATTATTTTACCATTCAAATAAGATTTTGACTGATTAAGGGAGCAAATTATTGGACCATTCAAATAAGATTTTCATGATTAAGGGAACAACAATTATTGGAATATTCAAATAATATTTCCACTAATTAAGGGAAAAAAGTTATTGGACCATTCAAATAAGATTTTCCTGATTAAGGGAAAAAATTATTTTACCATTCAAATAAGATTTTCACTGGTTAAGGGAAAATGTTCAATATACCAGACAATCAGAAGACAATGTTCAACAACCTAGAATGCTTCACGGCTAATTTCAATAGGCTATAAATGTGCAGACATTTATAATTCACCGGAACATCAAAATCCCATTCCCATATGCGCAAAAGCATTCCAGTAATGTAAGTACATACATAATTCCGGAGGCCGTTTTCAGCAATATGGAAAACTGTACACAGCCTTTTTCTACGTAACACATAATTAAAGAGCTGTATTTTTTTATATATACCAGAACAATAAGGGAACTTTTCAGCTCGGTGGAACATTAATGAATCATTTTTATTCCAACGGACCAATGAAGGGTCTCTTTTGATCTACCAAAAAAAAAAAAAAAAAAAAGTCCCTCAATTATGTCTAAAAGCCATTAGAGATTAATAGCCATGGGAACAGCTCGCGGATGTTAAAGCAGACAGCTCGAACGATGAAATTTACTCCACTCGGTTGCTTGGACGTCCAAGATGAATTTCGATGTCGTGTATTAACTATGTATATACATTCCAAATCGTAGCACTCATTCGGAGTCATTTGTTTACCAAACAAATCGGGTAAGTTTACCTTGAACAGAGCTATTACTATAATAACCCGAGAGAGAATCCTGTTAACCTACGAAAACTATTGTGCTCAGCTGGGAAGACGTGTCATTATGAATATGAAAAAGAAATTATACATAAACGGGTTTAATCATTATCAACACACTTACAATGCCACGAGACGCGTTCTTTCACTTCCACAAATCTCCGCTCATATCCAGCCCTTAGCTTTACGATTCCCACCCAGGAGGTCTGGCCCTTCCATCTCTTCTGAAATTCATCGCAACTACTTATGGAACTAACGTCATTTCTCTTTTCATCTTCACATCTGACTTCTAATATATTATTCTTACTGATTCTAAAATCGATAAAATCTTTGACGTATTTTCACTGACATTCCATATGATGGTCCTCTATTAAAAAATGTTTTAATCTACGAAATTAATAACATTTACGAAATTTAGGCTGTGCTTAAGACAGAGAAAACGAGATAGAGGTGTTCTTTATTTGTATGGTGTTTCTACGTTGCACAGAACCAGTGGTTATTCAGCAACGGGACCAACGGCTTTACGTGACTTCCGAACCACGTCAAACAAACTTTGTCTTTTTGTCTTTCACTAAATTCAAACTCCAGAAATACTACACTGGATATTTTTGTTCCTAAATGTACGAAAGACTCGACCCCATTTAACGTTTCTCCTTCAGGTGCTATTTCATCCTTTTGCTAATACTCTGCCCTCATTATTTCTGATTGCTTATCTATATATTTCATGTTCCACCTTCCTAATTGTGTGTCTGCCAAATTTATAGGGTTAATTCAGTCTAAACATAAATATAGAAATAAGCACCCCTTCGGATACACACACACACACACAAACTGTCGTCTGGCAAAATAACCTCACAAAAATATAAAGTTCAAAAACGTTCGGTCCACAAGAAATCTGAAAAGAAACTTGGCTACTTCGATAAACCACAAATAAAACCTCAGGAAGCATACACTACATAGCATGAGAAGCCGATGCAAAGAAAAGATACATGGAACCACACACAGGGACGGAAAAAAATTAGAAAAAGATGAAGAATGTAAAACTCAAAAATACTCCCAGAAAAAAAAAGACTGAAAACAAGCTATTCCATAGACGTACTTGAAGGTGGGAAAAACGAGATGAAAAAACACCTCCACCCACAGAAGACCTGTAAATAAAACTTGCAAATGACTCTATAATGAACGTGGGGAGGAGTGTGGGGGGGGAGGGGAGGGGGAGTGGAGGGAAGAGAGAGAGAGGAGAGAGAGAGGGGGGGGAGGTTAGTCAGGAGGGAGAGGACACAAGGATGAGAATCAGGATCTGAAAAGGAGACGGGATTTTTTCTTATTTACGACCGACAGAGAAGAAAACTGGAAAACCAAACTCTGATTATTTCTTTCGGAAAGAGAAAAAGAACGTGGACGGGGGAGACGTCAGAGTTCCGGGAGAAGGAAAAGGGGAAAACCATTCATTCATTCAGCTCCCTCCAGGCTTAGTTCCTCAATATCTTGTCTCCGGAGTTTTATTTCCAACCTTCTGTTCATCAATTTTGTAATCCTTCAACCTGAACACAGATCAATAAAAGAAAGAAGAAGGAAAAAGAGTGAGCAACACAGCGAATTTACAAAGGCAAAAAATAAAAAAATAAAAACGGATAAATACGGGTTCTAACTCATAAATGAAACCATAAAACAACAATTACGATATTACACAAAAGAAAGAACAGGAAAAAAAAAAACATAAAAAGAAGGATACGACAAAATAAAAATTCGGAGGACTTCCGAGCACGAGACAAAAATTAAAAAAAAAGGGGCGGGAAAAAAAAGGGAAGAAAAAGTCTCCCTATCTTTTCCTATCACCCTTTTCCCCTCTCTCTCCTTCCGCGCCGTTCATCAAAACCCCGAGGGTCTCCAAAACTGCTTATTTTCGCATGGCCTTTGTGTCGCTTTCATGCTCCCCTTGACATGGTTCTTTCATGAGGCTCTTAAGTCCTCTCACACCCATGTCTCTCTTCTGTCCTTTACAGGCAGGGATGAGCGTTTTACATTTTATACAGCTTTAATATACATATATATATATATTAGTATTATAAATGTATGTGGGATATTTATAATGATTAGTAATAATGATATATAGTATATTTATATATATTAGATATATATATATTACTATCATATATAATATATATTATGTTACATAATTTTATATTAAATATTATCAGATATATATATTATCATATAATAAATATATAAATATATATATTAAATATATATATATATATATATAATTTATTATATATAGTATAAATATATATATATATATATTATAATTTATATACAATATATTAAAATATAATTATAATAATATAAATAAATTATATACACTAATAACTGTACATCTGTACATTACCCTCTGTTTTTCTTTTTTTAATGAACACCATATTCCTTATAAGCTTGAATTTCAAGCCAGTGGCCCTTGTCAATAGGGGTTCACCTTCTGAATAATAATAATAATAATAATAATAATAATAATAATAATAATAATAATAATAATAATAATAATAATAGCTCCCGGACTCATGCAGAAGTGTGTGATCCTAGAAACGGCGCACATAGTAAGAAAAGTAATGGACTACCTAAGGAGGCAGGATGCAACCCGTTTACCCACACTATAAATACCATCCAGTCGAATTGGAGGACTGTGATAGAGCAAAAAAAAAAAAATAAATAAATAAATAATAATAATAATAATAATAATCATATGCTAGAAGTAAACCCTCTTTTAGACATGTTTTATTAAAAGTAATTATTGCCTCAGCTGCATTAATTTCATAAAGGTTCCTCTCTATTTTCCTAATTAGGAAAATAGAGACAAAGTTATATAAAATTAATGCAGCTGCGGCAGCAATTACTTATAATAATAATAATAATAATAATAATAATAATAATAATAATAATAATAATAATCGTCCTCATCACCGCCTCCAATGTCGAGTAACGCGAAGGACCTCTGAAATTCTTCATCTTTTGTCTCTTGTATTTTTCTGTGCTTTGTCTTCTATAGATCTCCACCTGCCCTTTCGCCATTACCTCATCGACATACGAAACTTAAAGTAATTTCCCTTATGGTATGATTTATAGTCTTATCTTGCCACAAGACTTCTAATAATCTTTTTAAAGTTTTACCCCATATATATATAAAATTCTCTGAAACTTTTACTGTCATACCACGATTCATGTCTTTATTGCAATACACACAGTACGAGATATGTACATCATCTACTTTCGTAAGCAATTTCAGTCTGTGACTTTCAAATCTTATTCAAAATGCCTCCTTTTTGGTTTGCTTTTCATTTTAAAATTTCACTACATTCCACAGGGAACCGTCCATGATATCAAAGGGTTAATTTTTAAGTCACCTCTTAAATACCTTACTCCCACTATATCCAAAATTTATATAGCAAATATTTGGCTCGGAGTAAGCTCTCATAAGCATGTCACTGATCCTAACTCTCTCTCTCTCTCTCTCTCTCTCTCTCTCTCTCTCTCTCTCTCTCTCTCTCTCTCTCTCAAGATATGTGACAGTGAAATAAACTGCCCCCAGAAGTTGTAAAAAGCAACAGTGTGGAAGAGTTTAAAAGAAAGCAGGACAAAATCATTAGGACACTGAATTAACAGTAAAATCTGCTCCTTGAAATAAGTGAGCACACGATGTCTCCTCGGATAGACTAACAAGTCTTTGAGACATCCTAATCCTTGTAACTCCTTGTAACGCTGACACCAATGATATTTCTCCCGATTCCCAAATTGGAATTTGAACATGAATTCCCGTATATGTGACACACACACTGTCACGAAGGAACCCAGGGATACATCTGACATCGAACAGAGAGAGAGGGGGGACTTGCAAGCTTTGTGAGATCGACAACAACCCTGCAAGCCAGACCGCCTCCAGTCACCGTGACATCAAACGAATTGTTGTTAGTCTGACAACAGCCGGGTTTGTTATCGATCTGGCGCTCCTGCAGAATTCAATGCTATGTGTATTTTTTTTTTTAAATCGGAGAATAATATAATTTTTTCCTTTTTAAATCCCAGTATAATAGGATGATATAGATGCAGATTTTCCCTCTGCCACAAAATTTTCGAAAATAGTTTCATCCCAACATTTAGATGCTTAGAACGTCCACGAGGGTGAGAGCAAATGCTCGAATTATTTTGGCACTATTTTCTAAGAGAGCCAGTGTGGTGTGTGTGTGTGTGTGTGTGTGTGTGTGTGTGAGAGAGAGAGAGAGAGAGAGAGAGAGAGAGAGAGAGAAAGTGGGGGGGATCACAACATTATCACGTACCTGCCACCTATCTTCGAATAATTAAGCATGGAGCATCCCAAGTCATGACTATGCTAAAGAGCATGGGAGTCATGTTCGGAGCGTTGCTCGACTAATCGCCCCCAACCCCACCCACCCTGAATTCCCCTCTCCCCTCCTTCCACCACCAAGGAGAAGGGCATCTGAATATACAGCATTATATCAAGCTTAACAACCTACAAACCGCAAACACACACCCCCCCCCCCCTTCCTCGTTTCAAACACCTTGGCCTTTGTGCATGCATGCATGAAGATGACTGTGTGTGTGTGTGTATATGTGTGTGTGTGTGTGTGTGTGTGTGTGTGTGTGTGAGAGAGAGAGAGAGAGAGAGAGAGAGAGAGAGATTCAACAATTATCTAAAAGTCAGTGTTCATGAGAGAGAGTGAGAGAGATTAACAATTATCTAAAAGTCAGTGTTCATGAGAGAGTGAGAGAGATTAACAATTATTTAAAGGCAAGTGTTCATGCACGAGGAAGAGAGAAAGAGAAGAGAGACGAGAGAGATGAGAGAGAGAGAGAGAGAGAGAGATCAACAATTATCTAAAAGTCAGTGTTCATGAGAGAGAGTGAGAGAGATTAACAATTATCTAAAAGTCAGTGTTCATGAGAGAGAGTGAGAGAGATTAACAATTTATTTAAAAGCAAGTGTTCCTGCATCCGAGAGAGGAGAAGAGGACGAGAGAGAGAGAGAGGAGAGAGAGAGAGAGAGAGAGATTCAACAATTATCTAAAAAGTCGGTGTTCATGAGAGAGAGTGAGAGAGATTAACAATTATTTAAAAGCAAGTGTTCATGTACGAGAGAGAGAGAGAGAGAGAGAGAGAGAGAGAGAGAGAGAGAGAGAGAGAGAGAGAGAGAGAGAGAGAGAGAGGCAGGCAGTCACGAAGGGAATTCTCAATAAGAGCTCAAATCTTCTTCACAATAAAATCTCATTTTGCGTCCCTGAATGAGACCGGTACACAATATTTTCTCAGCTGTGCCTACCTACCTACCAACCTCTCTCGAACCAACACAGAAAACGCGTTTCTTCTGCAAAGATGCGAGCTACGCCCTCCTTTGTAGGATGAAATAGCGTTGCCTTACCTGGAAATTGAAAAGAAACAAGTGTTGACAACAAGAATAAAAAGATTTCTTGAATAATAATAATAATAATAATAATAATAATAATAATAATAATAATAATTAATAATAATAATAATAATAATAGTAGGAGAAAAACAAAATCCACAGTTATGTAAATGTACATATATTTAAGATTGATAAGGGGAACCGAACAGATTCCCGAAAGCTCCTTGCTGTTTTTAAATTTAAATATATGTACATTTACATAACTGTGGATTTGTTTCTCCATTTGAAGACTCGTGCTACTATGATGATTTTTTAATAATAATAATAATAATAATAATAATAATAATAATAATAATAATAATAATAATAATAATAACAATAATAATAATAATTACCACGTTTCACATAAATCTACAAGGAAAACTCTTATTAGTCACGTATTGAATAAACAGAAACAACAACAGTGCTATTACCCAGCAAAATTAAAATAATTCCACGACTGAAAATTCAACAGGAGCAACCTTCTATTAATAAATAAATTAAGTCGCCAAATGTATGATGCTCTACAGAATATTCATAGTACCCATCAAATAAAAAAATAATGCATATACTTCTGTGTCTAGGCATATGACTTTCAGTCCTCTTTTGTCGTACATTATTAACACCCAGAGGATTTTTATACCATCAGGAATGCTGAATCAAAGTCTCCAATTCGTATGTTCCTCGTTTAGGAATTTTCGCCACCTAGAGAGAGAGAGAGAGAGAGAGAGAGAGAGAGAGAGAGAGAGAGCCCTTACAGCTCGTTCAAGCTGCCTCAGTGTGAGGTACCTCTAATGTCTACCAGAGAGAGAGAGAGAGAGAGAGAGAGAGAGAGAGAGAGAGAGAGAGAGAGAGTTACCAGTCCATTAATCCCTCTCTTTTTCATTCCCACAAGCACCAATTCAGTAGATCCTCTTCGCACAACTCTTCCTAAATAAACCGTTAAATTGTGAAGCCACGTTCAGTCGGAATGGCATAAATTTTTAATGGCGCAACTCTAAGAAAAGCACCGCCCCTCCTCATTTGCTTAAGCACTGAAAAGAAAAAAATAATAAAAAAAAAAATCACCGTTTGCCCACAAACCAAGAGCGGTAAATAACCAAACATGGCAAACATGCAAGGGGAGGAGGGGATAAATTGCCAGGGGTTCTTCGGCGAAGAAGAAGAAGAGGGGAAACACTACAACAATTGCAGTAATGCACAATTCACAGCGCGTGAGATTTCGCCCGAATGCCCTCAAATGAATGTACTTATATTTATCGCCCGAAAGGCCATTAAGGCTAAATAGCTCGTCGGTTACTGCGCATCTCTCTCTCCCCCTCTCTTTCTTTCATTAACATAAAAACGGAAATAAAAAAAATCACTCAAGGGAAATGGGGCAACCTCTATAACCGGGTCACTTCAAATTATCAATGGCAATTAACAGGGCTTTTTCCTTAATAACATTTGGGGGCATTTCATTAACGAATACGTGTAATAAGGTCACAAAAACTATTTTGCAGAATTACTTCCCCTCCGTTTGTAATGATATATATATATATATATATATATATATATATATATATATATATATATATATATATATATATATATATATACATAGTGTGTGTGATACCGTACACATATGCACATGCGTGTAATCACATAAACGCACTCAATAACATATATATATATATATATATAATATATATATATATATATATATATATATATATATATATATATGTGTGTGTGTGTGTGTGTTGTGTGTGGTGTGTGTGTGTGTGTGCGTGTGTGTTTGTGTGTGGTGTGTGTGTGTGTGTGTGTGTGTGTGTGTACTTTGCTGTTTAATACTGCCCCTCACTATTTTCTTATGTCACGATTACCCATCTGAACCACCACACTAAAATATAAATGCATGCAGGAAATCATAATTCTAAACCGCGTGGAAAGGCAGTAAAATCGGCAAATTGACGGACAGGAAAGTAGTAAAAATTAAAATGAAATATAAACTTTAATAACGAATGGCCCCCATTCTTGAAATACTATTAATATTAATATGCAACTAATTTAAAAGGGGGAAAAATATAAATTACGCGTAACAGAAAGCGCGAACAATTGAAGTCCTTTGAACAAAACACCTACCTGAAACCGCTAATTCTTTTATTTTTATAGTAGGGGGGATTTACTTTTTTTTTCCTTTTCTTTTTTTTCTTTTTTTTTTTAATGATCCTCGAATGTCAGTGGGGTTATCCTCTATAATTTCTTACGTCCATTTCTTTGATCAGAAATTCTCAAAGACAACATCCATTTGAACTAAGAAAAATGACCGAAAATTCTCTTACAAAATATCACTACGTCGACGAAAATTTAAAAATAACCTTACTTTATAATGCACACTAGTCGCATTACATAAGAATATATGGAATACCAGTAGGGCGCCCGCCCCCTCCTACCCAACAAAGGCGACAACTCGCGAGGCTTCTAGTTAAACCATCAAAGGGTTAACATCATTCAAATGTGTATTTATGACATTTCAAAAATAAATCTTCTATGGGATGAAATTTAAAGACGTAAGGTTTTCTTCTGCCGAAAGAATTCTTTCGTCTTCGATACTTTTGGAGATATTAGCATTTGAGTAGCGTTCAATATAAATATCAAAATCAAAATGATAAGAAGGATATTGAGAGAGAGAGAGGAGAGAGAGAGAGAGAGAGAGAGAGAGAGAGAGAGAGAGAGAGAGAGAGAGAGTCTGCAATTACCAAAAGCGAAACCAACTGTCCAACGTAATGGAGCCCAGATGGGCCCAGCTAATGGCATAATACGCTTACTATTAAAAGCATCATACGCTTCAGTCCTGCTTTTTTCCAGAGGTAAATTTACTTTTTTCCCTCCCCACTAATCTTCTTTATTGGGGATGAGGAAAGGGGGAGGAGAAGGAAAGTGGGAGGGGGGGGGTCTCGTGTGTGTATAATATATTTTTTTCTTTAGCGAATCCTTTCGAGTATATCCATCCTAATTCTCCGGGTAGTTGCATAAGCAAATGCGCTCTCGTACAGGTTCGTAATAAATTAGAAATTTTGTTTATGTTATTTTTGTAAATATTTGAAGATGTCTAAAGGAGACTGAAGATACGTATCCCGGAATTCATAGGAGCTAAATCATATCAAATCAGTGTCGGAACACGATTTATTTCTTGAAGTATTTGACATGAATATTTACATTACCGAAAACTATTTATGTCAACTTTGTATCTTGAAAAACAAGAAACCTTTCTAATCCTGAACGCCTCATATGGAAAATTTGACTTGATAAACTGACAAAATACGGAAATACTTCAAAAATGGGAATATAAAAAGACACACTAGGATATTTTTTTGAATTTGGTTAATTTTTGGAAAAATTCCTCAAAATACAATGAGAGAGAAAAGGAGGGAGAGGAGCAGAGAGAGAAGAGAGAGAGAGAGAGAGAGAGAGAGAGAGAGAGAGAGAATGGAAACCATTGCAGAAGTAACACTACGCTCTAAATATAATTTCCACTTTCATAAAATACGGAATTGCAATGTAGTATCAACAAACGTCAGAGAACAGTAAAACAGAAGACATCGCGAATTCTTGTGGTGTCCTCATCGCACTCCCCCCCCCCCCACCCCCTTCCCCCCTTCTAATCGAAGCACATTTCGGTTCACTTTCCGAAGCAAATGACATTTAACTGACAGGGCATCAAATCCAGCCACCACTGCGGCATACTCACAACCCACACGGAAAGAGGGAGAGAATCTGCCAGTCGCCGAATACCAGTCCCAAGGATTTAGTGCCACGGATTTGGGAACAGGGTCAAATGCAGGGAGGGCGACGACATTCCTGGCGACAGGTGTTGCAGGCATTCTTAATTAATTATTGACAGCTCGCTCGCTCGCGCTCTCTCTCTCTCTCTCTCTCACACACACAAACACACACACATACACACACGCTCACTCTCAAGAGCGCATAAGCACGAACATACAAAGTGTATGTATGTATGTAGTATATATATAGACATACATATATATATATATATATATATATAATATATATATATATATATATATATATATGAATCGCATATGAATATATAAAATTAAGACAAAAACCATTATTTCTCTTTCCTCGTGGATTTTGCCCTTATTCGTACAGATATGTATATGCATATGTATCTCTATATGTAGATGTATATGTAAATATATATATATCATATATATATATATATATATATAAATATATACATATATATGTATATATATATGTATATATATATATATATATGCATATATATGTATATATGCATACACACGAGGAATATTACTGGAAAATGGAAACACTGCCTTATAAGAGAGGATCTTCATAATTAAACCAATGATTGATATCCATGCCAGAGGCCGTAAGATGTAACGAAAAAAAAATAATTGAACATAGAATTTCGGCCAAGCACTGGGAAATATGAGGTCATTCAGCGCTGAAACCGATATTGACAGTTCAAAGTTGTTAGGAGAGGGTGGAAAGTAAGACGGAAGAAAGAGAATATGAAAGGAGGTACAGTAAAAGGAGCAATAGGGGTTGCAGGTAGGGTTCGAAGCCACACTGCAAGGAACCTTAAGTAATGCTTACAGTGCACCGCATGAGGGTAGAAAAGAATGAATATGAACAAACCACGCAGAACAAAAAATAAGCATTACTATCTCGGCTATCGAAAGAAAGTAGTCATCCTAACAGAGAATAATAATGCCAAATATACTGATTACTTATAAGGGACAAGATAAGCACGTAGGTATGGCACTGATATTTGAGTAATTTCTCCGAGACTAATTCGATAAGACTTTAGGCTACAAACTGAAAGGTCAATAAACAGACCTATAATATATATATAAAAAAAAAAAGGACCGAAAAGACTAAAATAATTTATCGGTAAAAAAACTGAACTCAGCAAGCACTAAGCTCAAACAAATCACAAGCTCATTCATATTCAATGGATGTTTGCAGAACCGTCACTCTCCTAAAATCCGGGGGTGATCAAACGGAAATTTAGCCTCGTTAACATTGCCTGCGTTGGTATATTGGAGGCCACTCTCGACGCGCAGCTCAGGAAAGCATCAGAAATACTGACGGAGGTGACTTTTCACGAAGAAAAGTATGTTGGTACCGAAGTTGTTCCGAAGTCTCTTTAGGTCTAACGTCCGATTGTTTCTCGAGGTAATTGTTTGTTTGTTTGTATGCTGTTTTTACGTTGCATGGAGCCATTGTTTACTCAGCAACGAGACCAACGGCTTGACGTGACTTCTGAACCACGTCGAGAATGAACTTTTATCACCAGAAATACACATCTCTCACACTCAATAAAATGCCCGAAGAATCGAACTCGCGACCAATGAGGTGGCACGCCAACACCAAACCGACCACGCCACTGAGGCGCTTCTCGAGGTAATGATAAGGTATTCCACGACGGAAACCCCATCAGTCTTGTTGGAAGAAGCGTGTACACGAATAAATAAGAGGATAAAAGAACCTATTGCCAAACAACACCATAGGAGAGATCCGTTATCGAAAGATATATATATATATATATATATATATATATATATATATATATATTATATATATATATATAGATATATATAATATATAATAATATATATATATTTATAGAGAAGGTACGACTTCAAGTACGCATACGCCTACGTTAAAAGCGCGAACGAATACTTTCATTACTCAAGAGTTATTTGAATTTTTTTTTTTTTTTTTTTTTTTTTTTTTTTTTTTAACCTTTCCGAAACAGCCTGATTTGCTATTTTGACAACACCACTTCATACACATACAGCCATACTCAGCTGAAGAACATATCAGGTTTTAAAACGAATCTCTCTCTCCTCTCTCTCTCTCTCTCTCTCTCTCTCTCTCTCTCTCTCTCTCTCTCTCTCGACCACGGGAGAGGACAGAAAGATAGAACATCAGTCTCATCGAGTTGAAAGGCGGGTCATTAATTAAATCAAAGGAGGCACTCGTTCCTCAGCTGGACGTCTTACTGCTACGACACGGAGGGGGTGGGGGTTTTGGGGGTGAGGAGGAATTGTGGCAAAGGGGAAGGGGGGTGGGGGGTGGGGGGGGGGGAGCTGGGAAATTACGAGAAGCCGGAAAGCTAATGGCTTCTTCCTTCCCTCTTCAGCGAGAATCACACGAAGATGGGAATTCGAATAGCTCTAATCATCCCTTCGCGTTCCAGAAGAAGAAGAAGAAGTAGGAGGAGGAGGAGGAGGAGGAGGAGGAGGAGGAGAGGGAAGGAGGAGGAGGAGGAGGAAGAGGAGGAGGACCTCGCCCACAGCCGCAGAAGACGCGCTCGAGAAGATTTACCGACCGACTTCGTGATTGGTGGAGCGTGTCGACGCCGAGACTAATCATGTGTAATCACCGTGACATTGATATTCAAATTTCTCTTACCCGCCAGAGAACACGAGCGGACGTAAACTGTGTTACAGTTAGGATGAGATATACGATGTACGTAACTATACTGCGCTATATATAATTTTCTGAAAACATACAAAATTAGATAACAGCATTTGTCTAAGATTTGCTTATAAAGGCGTTAACCCCGTTAATGCTAAAAAAATGGAAAAAAGAGAGTAAAAATACGATGTAATAGTTAAATATTTTATAAATAATTCATATTGAAGTCAATGGCATTAGGCGTGGATGTTATTTTTTACCTAGACATTGAATCAAAGTATATATAATTATAAATAATTATATATTTATGATTATATATAATACAGAACTGTATAATACAAAATTTAATATTCATATAAAATTATGTTACAGATTTATATAAAAGTCTTCACTCTCCCTAAAAGCTAAGTTAAGAAACCTTAGTTCTTTTCATCATCCAAATGACAAAAAAAAAATAAATAAAGAAAAAAAAAATAAATAAAGAAAAGAAAGATATCTGTTATATTAGATAACGTTCTTCTCTTCGTCTATCACAGAAAGCCTTTCATTAAGGTGACGTGGAAAGCTGGTATACGCGGGATTAGGCCTAGTATACGTGATTATACACTTAACACGCAAGGGCGTATACAATTAAATACCAACTAGACAAACCAGATAATACAATGAGGCGATGCTGCAATGGATAAATGATTTCACATGAGTTACAAGGATTAGGATGTCTCAAAGACTTGTTAGTCCATCCTAAGAGGAGACATCGTGTGTGCTCACTTATCTGTAGGAGCAGGTTTCACTGTTCATTCACAGTGTCCTAATGATTTTGTCTAGCTTTCATTTAAACTCTTCCACACTGTTGCTGTTTACTACTTCTGGTGGCAGTTTATTCCCTATGTCACATATCTTGTACGTAAAGAAGTTCCCTGATATTCAATCAGAAATAACTACGCAGCAATGTGGAGAGAGAGAGAGAGAGAGAGAGAGAGAGAGAGAGAGAGAGAGAGAGAGAGAGAGAGAGAGAGAGAGAGTTTTACCAATACAGACTTCCATCAAGAGAGTGAGAGAGCTTTACCATCAACATACTTCGAACACATTCAAAAACAGACATTCTCTCTCTCTCTCTCTCTCTCTCTCTCTCTCTCTCTCTCTCTCTCTCTCTCTCTCTCTCTCTCAACGATATTTAACCAAAAATACTTATTAGGGACCCAACCTCGCAAAGCACCTTAAATTTTACCCTAACATTTACATCAGAAAACCAATAAACTCCAATTTATCAGACACTTGCTTTAATACAGTATTTGTATCATATAAAAACAAAGAATGAGTGAATAAACGCTTCGTAAAGAACTGCTTTCCATTATTCTCGATAGAGAAGGTAAAACTAAAGCTGGAAAGAGAGAGAGAGAGAGAGAGAGAGAGAGAGAGAGAGAGAGAGAGAGAGAGAGAAAAGACGCAACAAGACGAAAACAATATTTGCCTCGAGAGCTCATAAGAGGATTCCGCCTGGGGGTAGGTGGTGGGTGGGGGTTAGGGGGGCTTCTCTTCCACTCCTCTGCTAACTTCGGAAAGCGTTTCCGAAATGGAAGAGAAAAAAAATATGGCTAACTCCAGGAAAGTTTTCTATAAGACACTGCTTCGACGAAGTTAATCACGACGAAGTATACTTTGATTTCAATTCTCTCTCTCTCTCTCTCTCTCTCTCTCTCTCTCTCTCTCTCTCTCTCTCAAATAAACGTGAGTACAAACGTTAGCCAGGATTTCAATTCTTATATTTCTTTCTATGAAAATGTAAAGGAGTTGAGAGAACAGAGTCACATCATTAAAGGATTATAAGGTAAAACTTTTAGATGGAACTAAATCTTTAAATGCGTTGTCATTAAACGACTCCGATAGGACCAAATATTCTATGAAAACAAAGCACAAAAAAAAAAAAAAATAACTGCAAAATAAAACACACTCCAATTAATAGGACCAAATATTCTATAAAAACAAAGCACAAAAATACGAAAAATAATTGCCAATAAAAAAAAACACCGACCAATTAATAGAACCAAATATTCTGAGAAAACAAAGCACAAAAATATGAAAAATAACTACAAAAAAAAACGCTGACCTTTAATAGAACCAAATATTCTGAGAAAACAAAGCACAAAAATAAGAAAAATAACTACAAACTAAAAAAAAAAACGCTGACCAATTAATAGAACCAAATATTCTGTGAAAACAAAGAACAAAAATCAGAAAAATAACTACAAACTAAAAAAAACACACACCAATTAATAGGAACAATTATTCTATGAAAACAAAGCTCAAAAATAAGACAAATAACTACAAATACAAACACTGACATTTTTCAAAATAAGACGACACCAAACTGAAACGCGATCAAAACGCGTTTGCCATTCCGCGGATGACATACAAGCCTAGGCCAGGATTCCACAGCGCCCTTGGCCAGCTACATGGAGTGCGGATTTCCGCAGATTTCCCCATTATACCTCAGACGTCGGATTCAAAACCATCCGCATGGAATTTCCCAAAGGGGTCGCAGCTGCTGCTGCTAACAGAGTGGAGTCTCCTGTGGCCATAGCATCGCATATATCCCCCAACACTTTAATAGGGAGAGAAACGGACGTATGGGGGAGTAGGGCCACGAGTAGGGCCGGTACGGGGCTCGCTGAAATATGGTCTGCGGAGGATAGGGTGCAGTGTCACACGTCGGTCAAATCTGGAGCGAGTGTAGGGTGTTGGATTGTGTTTTCCATACAGGACTTTAAGGCCGGTGAAGACCATTGCAGTGGGACGCAAAATTCTGTTCTACATAGTAACTTGGCTTTTCTTTACAGTATTCGTGTGACGACTTAATTCTGAGGGACTGGTATATTACGTTTGTATCCATCTACTGATTTTCATATTCAGACGCAGTGTGGACAAATGTGTATGTCTGCATGCTATACACGGAATTGGCCATATTTGACGCCATTTACTTACGTAACAAAAGATCGGAACATTTCTCAATCTGAGTAAACTTTTAATAAATACGTGTTGTAAACCAAACCTTACATTCTGTAGTATATATCTGTAGAGCATCACTACCTGTTTACAAAACTTCTTACAATTCAATACAGGACGAAACTCAAGATCCTGATGATACTCTAACCCTGAAAGTCCTGAGTAAAGCAGAAATATATATTTAAATTGCGAACTCACGCTCATCTCCTGAACGTGTTCAACATGGCCTCGACATTATTTCTGGTCCCTAATAAAGAAAGTCATCCTGAGATTTAACAAATATTTAACAAATAACACACACACAATTAAAATGTATGAGAAAACAGATATTAAAATATCAACTAGCGGATGTTTCTTAGATCTACTGCAATAACTTAGTAAAATAAATATACAATCATATAAAATAAATATACAATCATATATACTTTGCGACGACTTATAGACGGTGTGCGTATATATACACAACCTCCTTGACGTACTCTATCAAATGAAACTAAAGAGAAGATATAAGGACGAAAACCTCTCTCTCTCTCTCTCTCTCTCTCTCTCTCTCTCTCTCTCTCTCTCTCTCTCCATTTTTATCAAGACTTTTTCCCCGTTCCACTTTCGACTTAATTGTGACATCCATTACGACGGAGAGCCAGCCATTCTTAAAAATTCACTCGGTCATCACAACTCACTAATTCGAGTCCATTTGCGAGATTATATATTTCCTTTTTTTTTTTCTCCGCCCATTTTTTCCCCTCTTCAGAATCTTCACGGCAAAGATCCTTTTAAATGGAATACTCCTGGCTGAGTATCTCTCTGCAATCGGTTCTCGTTTTTAGGGCTTTGTTTAAAAGATGGGTATTGTCCGCTCTGTAATCTAATCTACGTTAAACATCTATAAACTTGAATGCGTTCTTTACTGTTCTTTTTTTTTCTTTTTTCTTTTCATTTTCATGCCAACCCCGTTTTTATTTCCACGTATAAGATTTCATTCGTCATTGTGTGCTTAATACCTTTCATGGTCAAAATGGTATTCCCACGCTGGTAATAGATGTTTTAAACATTCAAACAGAAATATTATTCCCTTACATTTTAATTTAGGCATAATTGGATTTTAAACATATTTATATGCATTTTTTCCACTGTACTTCACTACATTAGGACACTCATCATTGTATTTTCATACAATGGGACGCATTTTTTTTTACTAGATCTGAAAATGTTGCCTGAACAGAGGTTCAAAAAGCTGCATGAACAAAAAGTTCAAAATGTTGCCTGAACAAAGGTTCAAAATATTGCCTGAACAAAAGTTCAAAATGTTGCCAGAACAAAGGTTCAAAATATTGCCTGAACAAATGTTCAAAATGTTGCCTGAACAGAGGTTCAAAAAGCTGCCTGAGCAAAAGTTCAAAATGTTGCCTGAACAAAGCTTCAATATACCAGAAAATTTCTTCCTGATTTCCTTTCCAGAGTAAATAGTCTCGTTTTTTATTCTCTTTTTATTTAACCGCTTTATTACTGAAACCAGCTAGAAGTCAACTGTTGAGAGAGAGAGAGAGAGAGAGAGAGAGAGAGAGAGAGAGAGAGAGAGAGAGAGAGAGAGCGTATCAAATATCTTCATTCATTTTTTTAAAATTTTATACCTCCCCTATCCTCCAACCAACCAACCAACCCCCAACCCCCCCTCTCTCTCTCTCTCTCTCTCTCTCTCTCTCTCTCTCTCTCTCTCTCTCTCTCTCTCTCTCTCTCTCTCCTGTCAGCTTAATACATATGTAAGTAGCAGAATGATGGGTAGGAAGATAATGAACCTTTTACGAACATTACTTGACGGAAGAAAAAAGGAGAAAGAATGAGAAGCTTACAGAGAGAGAGAGAGAGAGAAGAGAGACCGAGAGATGAGACGAGAGAGAGAGAGAGAGAGAGAGAGAGAGATGATTTACGAAAAGAGGACCTTTGACGAATGACGAAAAAGGAAGGCCAGTTGATGAACGAGAATGAGGAGCCCCTACGCAGGAAGCTTCTTCCAAATAGGAAACGCAAGGAGGTGGAAAAACAGCTACCTAAAACAGGGGAGCCTGCTTTAAAATAAACTTGGATGAAGAAGAACATAAAGGGAAAAATTCTTTGTTCAATGCATACACTATTTTATATATATATATATATATATATATATATATATATATATAATATATAATATATATATATATATATAGTATATTTGTAGCTTAATGCATGAAAATGAATGATGGGGAGTGATAAAAATTCACACACACTTCACACACACACACACACACACACACACACACACACACACACACACACACACACATATATATATATATATATATATATATATATATATATATATATATATATATTATATATATAATATATATATGGATTTGTCATTTATTAATGCTTGAGTGGTGGTTTTTTAGTACAAAAAATATTTGTGTGTACATTTATGTATACACTACACACAGATATATAATAATAATAATAATAAATAATAATATAATAATAATAAAGGTAGCAGAATACCGGGGTTACAAAACTATAAGGTTATGCAGCAAACATCTAGTGGGCGACACACACACACAGACATACCCTGGGATGTTGCATGAGTGAACTTCAATAAAACAGCGTCCTTTTCAAAAGGTAAAAACTGTATTCATCTGTAGGAAACAAAAATTCAGAAATCTGAAACAAAAGTTCCTAAAAAAACAAAAAAAAAAAAAAAAAAAAAAAAAAAGTAATTGAATTGCATAACAAATAAAACTTAAAAATTCTGAAATGTATCTAAAATAATTTTGAAAATCGATGACCGAATCCAAAGGTATAATCCTTGTGAGCGCAGAAAATCCGATAAAAGCCAGAGAAAGAGGAACAGACTTACGAAAATAAGAAAATATCGTCAACAAACAAAAGGAAGAAGAATGCTAACATTACCCTTTCAATTTTAATCCCAAAAGCCATCTCCGTTTTTCATTCTTTCAAACATATAAACAATAAAAAAGCACCAAGTAAGGAGCTTAACGAATCTTGTTTGCTCACATCAAACGGATTTACAAAAAAAAAAAAAAAAAAAAAAAAAAAAATTAAAAAAAAAAACATATATATATGACCAGGTAGAGGGGGGGGGGTTTGCAGAACTGAACTGGTGTGAATCCCAGGGAGGGAAAGTGGTCGACCCTTCACCTTTCTCTCGTGCAATTGCCTGTTCACGAACTTTCGATTCGTCTACGGGAAATGAAGAAGTTAAACTTTTCCAGAGCCTCTTGACAGATTCAAGTCGACGGGTATGGAAGTATGAGCCGTTGATAACTTTACTATTCCATAGACTGATTGACCCAGTCTCTTCTCATGTCTCATGTGTGCGTGTGTGTATAAATATATATATATATATATATATATATATATATATATATATCTATATATATAGATATATATATGTGCGTGTGTATATATATATATATATAATATATATATATATATATATATATATATATATATATAATTATAAAAATAGATAGACAGACACACAAATAGATGGATAGAGGGAAGTACTGCCTTCCTCCTCCTTGGCCTCAACTAACTGTACCTAATAACACATTCACAGTCGCGAGTGGACTATAGTATATTCACATCAACCGTGCATTTGATGACTAGACCAGTCCCTTACGACGCTCCTGATTGGCTGTTGATAAGCCAATCACAGGCCTGGAAATTCTCAGTCTCTCTCGAGAGTTCACATGAGTAGGATCTATATTCCACCTCTCCTGAGGTATACGTCTTTCAAGAGAGGTGGAACATACATCCTGAATTCTCGAGAGACTTAGAGTTTCCAGCCCTTGGATTGGCTTATGAAGAGCCAATCAGGAGCGTCGTAAGGGACTGGCCTAGACATCAAATGCACGGCTGATATGAATCTACTATAGTGGGTGGAATGCTGCAAACGATCCATGGCCTAGCAACTGTGAAAACTCACTGCAACAATTAGTCACAGGAACCATTCGACCCACAGCACCTTTAAATAGTGGGCGATGGGTACATTTCACCTTACGACTTCTACCCTTGGAAGAGTTGGCACTAGAGGGTGTTGAATTTTGGGAAAAAATCCTCCGATGGGCTGGTATGTACATCGAAACAAGTAAATCACACCACATGAACAGATTTGCTTCGTCAGGAATTTTCCCTTTCGTCAAACTTCGCATGATATAATTATTAAAGTTTTAAATATAAAATAATAATTTGGAGTTATACGTATATACACATATATATCCACTTACATCTGAATGATTAAGAACTGCTGCCTTTACGCTTTACATGAGAAAAATCCCTAATTAATCTGAAATTACAGATAAAAGAAATCGTGTCATTTTGAAGCGCCCGATAAAAGTCCGTTAATTATTTCGTATATTTCCCACTTAAAATGTTAATGAGACGAGCTCAAATACATCCCCTTCATGTGAAATAAAAAAAGTATGAACCATAATATGTTTCATTTCTGTACATCGCAAAGATAGGGCGATGAGATACGTTTCACTCAAAAGGCGATACCATACAAAATCAAATATAAAAAGATTACATTAATTCGTCTATCGCGAAGAGACAATTTTAGCCAATTAGACTATAAAAGACTCTCTCTCTCTCTCTCTCTCTCCACTCCTCTCATCGCTCATCCGTCCCTCTCTCTCTCTCTATCTATATATATATATATATATATATATTATATATATATATACTATATGTATATATATATATATATATATATATATATATATATAATAATTTACTCGCTACTTTCCGTCATCAAAACCCACTGCGGTGACGAAAGTAACTAACTATTATATGTGCTCATCCATGAATTCTTAACTTGAAGAAAACAGTTTCAGAAAAAAGAAAAAAAAAAAAAAGAAATTATTTCCTTCTTTAAAAAAGAAGAAAAAAAAAAAACTTGAAAGTAACCTTCCTGACAAAGAGGTCATGATGGCATATCAGTGACGACGATACTCGATACTAATCGATACCAACGATAGACTTGATGGTGACCAGCAACTGACAGAGCCCAAAAAAAACGCTATAGAAAAAGAAAATCCTTTTCTTTGCAACCTCATAGAAACCTTCCGAGTCAATTGAAGTGGATCTAAGAAGGCGTATGTAAGGAGGCGTTGTGAAAGAAAGAGTTTTGATAAGAATAGGAAGAGGAGGAGGAGGAGGCGAGTGACGTGTAAAGGGTGGAAAAGGACTGATGTGCGCAGGGTGTAAATACATGAGAAAAAAAAAAATAAATAAAGAGCCCCGAGTCTTAAGAGCTTCCTAAAAAGACGCTCATTTTCCACCGAGCTCAACTTCCAAGGTTTTCCAGTTAACATGAAAGAGAGGCTGTTCGTCGTTACAGGAGGATGAGCGCTGGAAAGACAAGGAAAAAAAAAATATTCATTAAACGGTAAGACCATTTTCAATATATAAAGAGACGAATTGGTGTTCTTTAACGAAAGAATTCCCCCAGAGGCTATTCGTCTTCTTAAAGAAACCTATTGACAAAACAATTTTCAACTACATGAACAAACCTCTTTTTCCCATTTTCCCAATATATATTAGAAACGGAACCCTGGTGGTGGGTGTTTTTTTTTTCCTATTTTGAACCAAAACGAACTTTGCCCCACAAGAGGCCTTAATTTCGTCTTTTTTTGTTTTTAAAAAAATCCTATAGACAAACCCCCTATTTTCCCAAATTTTCCATATAATATATATAATATAATATATTATTAAAATTATATATATTATTATATATTATATAGTATATATTTAATTAATAATAATAAGTATATTATATATATATATAATCTAAGGGGGAAACCAACCGGGGGGGGAACTGGTTTTTTTTCTTTATTTAACAAAATAAATTCCCCATTTCCCCCCCAAGGTCCACAGGCTATTTAGTCCTTGTTTTTTTTAAAAAAATCCTAACAGACAAAAATTAACACCTAGTAGTAAGCTTACATGAAATCGAACCTTTAATTCATTAGTCCTTTCAGGTATCTTAAAACCAAAGAAAATGGTATCACCAGCTATGTGGATGCACGGAAAGTTAACACAGTATCATAAACCATCACAACTATCGCAATTATTACACACAAAGCTACCAACCAATCAAAGCAACCTGCACGTAAAGTAATTCAAACCAAATAGATCCCTGCCATCCACATTTTTTGTTTGTGATATACAACCTAATATTCGTCCACTATGATAACATGAATCAAAACGTTCCACAAGTTCATACAAGACTCAAACCTACAAAGATCTCACAAATATGTGGAACACCACATCTCTTTAAAAAAAAAGTGAAGAATAGCGTAATTCATGCCTCACTTAGCAACAAACAACTTCTAGAGAGACCTTAGTTATTTTGATGAGTTGACTTGGTAAGAGATATAGCAGGAATGCGTTCAAAAAGATCTGAAACTAAGAATAAACAAAGACATGACATCAACGCTCATAGCCAAAAAGCAACCGGCCCTGATGATCAAAGTCTGTATTGCAAGATAGCAGGTGAATGCCTTACTTAAAAGGAAGGAAGAGGGGAGAGAGAGAGAGAGAGACTCTGTCTATTGAATGGTTTCGTTCGGTAGGATTACCTTGGAGAAACCCTATCGTTTTGATGGTATACATTTTGATGCCTGTATACATATTTTTTTAATATCCAGTTTGTTTCCCATCCCCACTTCTCTCTCTCTCTCTCTCTCTCTCTATCTCTCTCTCTCCCTCTCTAACTATTCCTTCCTCTCACTAACACTATCTAATTCATTGCTTAGATCAAACCAGAAACATTTTGGATTTTTTTTTTTCAGGGGCTCAATTTTTGTTCCCACATTTCTTTTTTTTTTTGGTTCGTAAAAATCGAACCACGGGTCCCCTCTTGGTTTGGTCTGCTAGTCGATGCGTTACCACACACACACACACACACAGCTGCGGACAATTACGCCAAATTTCAATTTACACTGAATTGTCACTATCCCAAGGGCCTTTGAGGACGTTAAAAGTTAAGAGAAGAGAAATACGCATTGGAGAAGGAATTCTTTTCAAAAATTAATTTTGACAGGATAGAAACGGAGGAACAAACATTGTTCATAGTTCATAAACCTTTACAATTCATCCCTCTGTTCTCTCTCTCCCTCTCCTCTCCTCAGCTCAGGTCTCTCAAAGGTTCTTCATCTCTCAATCTCCCTCTCTCTCATCCCGTCTCTCTCTCTCCTTCTCTCTCTCTCTCTCTCTCTCTCTCTCTCATTACCCTACCTTGAACCTGAAGATGAGAGACGGCAATCCTCTGAAATATAGTACTTACTGTCTATATTTTTTACGTTTTTATGGGCTCCTTTTATTAGATGGAATTCTGTTGCAAAGAACTTTTTACCAGTATATATTATATATATATATATATCATATATATATATCGAATACCAAAGGATTGGATGGTAGGCAGAAATCCAAACGCTTTTCGTCTTTAACCAAGACATTGTCAAGGAACAACGTCTAAGTAAAGGCGAAAAAGAAAAAACGCTTGGATTTCTGCCTATCATTTTCCTGTGGTATTCGCTTATTTAATGAAGTCAAGTCTCACTGTGCATAACTACTGTATAATAAGCATATATATATATATATATATATATATATATATATATATATAGATATATATATATATATATATATATGTGTGTGTGTGTGTGTGTGTAACTCAAATATCAAGCCGTTACCGTAAAATCAACTGGTTTCTCATGAAAAGTCAAGCCAATATCCATCCATATTTTTAAAAGCAGAAATCACGAATGAAATCTCCGACATGAAAATATTTCCTTAATAATGGAGAGGATTTGTACTCCTGTGATTGCATTAATGACCAGAGTTACATAATAACAAGACAATCCGATGTAGCTGCAAAGCTCCAGGATTAGAAAACGAGTGGAGAAAGAGGCTGAATGGCTGATATTTTGCAATATGATAGTACAGGTTGGAGATTGCGAAGAGAAACGAGCGAAGCTATGGAAAGTTTAAGAGTACGTCTGAGCAAGAGTAAGGGCTTGATGAAAGCAGGCTTCATGCAAAAAAAAAAAAGGACGACGGACGATGGAGCTGGAATGTTTAATACGGAAGAGCGACCACCAGGGAAAGTTAAGGGCTAATTCACGTTACGTAAACTCCTAATACAGCCCAATCAGCTGCCGTATAGTGGTGCCTTTTACTATTAAAAAAAATATATATATATCACCCGTTTTTTAAAAAAAAAAAAAAATAAAAAATAGTAGGTTTCCATTTCCAAATACTGCTATAACAAAGGGTGAACAATGTACAACTCAAATTACCCCCTAAAATACTTTTTCATATATTAAACCTATAATAATAAAATAATAATAATAAATAATAATAATAATAATCATAATAATGGTAATAATGGGAAATAGAACAACAAAATAAACAAACAACATATAAAATCAACCTCGCTTAAATCTTGCCATTCCCTTTAAACATTTATTTGCCTAAAAAGGGACTTATACAAAAAAACTAATAATAATACAAGAATAATAATAAAATGCATATACGCATAAACACTGGAAAGAAGCAAACGCTCACGCAATAATAATAATAATAATAATAATAATAATAATAATAATAATAATAATAATAATAAATAGAAAAATTAAAAAACAATATATGAAATAAACTCGCTTAATTCAAAGCCATTCGGTGTTTGTTTAACAGTATTTTCATAAAAGAGGGTCTTACCAAGAAAGAAAATAATAAAGCATATACGCATACACACTTGGAGAAAGAAGCCAAACAGCTCATTAACATAGACGCTGCCGCAGAGGACGTTTAAAGAATCCAGCATCCTCCATTCGTCTTCATCAGCGAACCCAACGAAAAGAATTTCTTAAATGTATTTATGAAGAGGATATAAATTCTGCATCTATTCAAAGGCAAATCGCTGCGCTCCCCCCGGGGGGGCTCCCCCTTTCCACTTCTCCCCCCACCCCATTCCCTTCTCCCCCCCCCTCCCCTCTCTTCCTCTCTCTCTCTCTCTCTCTCTCTCTCCCTCTCTCTCTCTCTCAAAAACGGCGTTAGCAATTACGCAGGAAAATAATATTATCTCTCAATTACAAATAACTATATCCACGCACACAAATGCATGCACACAGGAAACATATATCCAGTAACAAATATATATAAATATATATATATATATATATATAGTATTATATATATATATATATATATATTATATATATATATATATATATATATAGATAGATAGATAGATAGTTTATTATATACATAAACATACGCAAAAGAATGTACTCTCCTATATTCACTAAAAATATATGTACGTATGAATACGGGGGCCGATTCGTATCTCTGCACCGCCGCAAAAAAAAAAAAAAAAAAAAAAAAAAAAACTCAAAATATACCCACACAAGCACACGAGATAAAACAAAATTCCACGGAATAAATCATTGGAAGGGGTACCGTACATCACGGGAGGAATAAAACAAGGGGGCTAGCTAGCCAGAGCAAACCGAGCGCACATACCAGAACATAAAAGGCAACAATGATAACTCTTTTACTGTCGCTGTAAATTACTCCGACTTAGAACAAAACTGCCCTCGCTAGAGCCATTAAAGGAGATCCCCACGGGAGGATATTCAGCCTCGAATATATAAAAGTAAATAAATGTAATAAAATATAAATAAAAAGAGGATAATTGAACGAAACGATCGTGCTCAATTTGTACTTGAGGGGACAAACAACTTGTAATTAATTATGTGTTAATGTATGTATGTATGTGTGTGTGTGTGTGTGTATGTGTATGTATATATATATATATATATATATATATATATATATATATATACATATATATATATATATCGAGTTAACAATTACTATTCAAGTTGTTTGTTTCAAGTACAAATGAGGACGATCTTTCCGTTCAATTATTCTTTTTTTTAATTATATTATTACATTTATTTACTTTTCAAACGTAATAAAACAAATAAACAAAAAAAGGATAATTTGAACGAAACGATCGTCCTCTATTTGTACTTCGGAACAAAGACCGTGAATAGATAATAATATATATATATATATATATATATATATATATATATATATATATATATATATATATATAATATATCAATGTAAAACCTAAGCATTTTGAGAGTATATGCTAGCCCGCGCTTATATCTCCATGTCTCTATGACCTTTTCTACTTTTCCCTGAAGGCAACTAGAAAATGTGTTCAGCAAAATCGTTGGACATTATTATGCCAACGCATCAAGTCTTTTGTTACAGTAATACCCTTTGCCTTATTTCTAGTTAAAAAAAAAAATAAATAAAATCTCCCACTGGGGGAAAAATGAACTTCATTACATTCCTGTCTCTAAATGACACATATTTAGTAAATGATCTAAACTCACTTTGCCTTTCTCCACTTCCAGCATTTCCCATCCCTGAAGCAAGAGCTTCCACAAGGGTCTGCATATATGCACAAAGTTGGAGAGATAAATCTCTTTCAGCTAAACAAGTATGTTGTGTAAACTTTCATGCAATTTATCATACAAAGAGAGAGAGAGAGAGAGAGAGAGAGAGAGAGAGAGAGAGAGAGAGAGAGAGAGACGCACAGAAACTTGAGATATAAATCTATAATGCTACGACAGGCAGCATACAAAGCTTCTTAACGCAGCCAGAGCATCGTCGTGCTCGTAAAGACGTGTACACACACACACACACACTACACACATAAACAAACACACACACACACACACAAACAGACAATAGCTGTAATGAGCTTCTACGCTTTCCCTGCAGATACGAACCATATTACGAGGATCTTGTATGATACACACAAAAATCACACCGTTTACGAACACAAACCACATTGCGAAATAAGATTACTTCTTAAAGCATAACCACTCATAAACAGAAATGAAACAAAAATAAATAAATAAATAAATAAACAAAAAATCTACAAGTCACCTCGGGAGGAAAGTTTAATATGATACTGGTGCGCGCTCCAGCAATATCTCTGAAATGATTGGTAAACAATTAAGAAAAAAAAAGGGGGATAGTTTCCGTGTTTATATTTTCTTTTCTGTCGTATCCTCGTTAATGAACCATTTACTGTATATTATGCTTCTCATGATATACGTAACATACTCGTCAAGATTTGCACTAAGCGTGAGAATGAAAACCACCGATCTACAGCACATACGACTGTAAATGATCTTTTACACACACACACACACACAAAATTATATATTATAACATATATAATCCCATTATGGGACCCGGGTTCGTTTCCCGCTACCGGACATCATAATTTCTTCATATTTCTTGCACTTGGATCTTAAGGCTTTGTAGTGACTGGCGTATAAAAAAAAAAAAGAAAGAAAAAAAACAGCTAAGAATTCGAGAAGTTAAGAGGGCATTGTGGCTATTACAATTACACAGACATTTATATATATATATATATATATATATATATATATATATATGTGTGTGTGTATGTGTGTGTGTGTGTGTGTATACACACACACTGTATGAGATCCTTGTTCTGTCAGTAAATGCTGGCCTTTTTTTTGTCAGTAAGCGTGGCATTTTCTTTGAATATTGAATGGGCATACGTAATCTGCTTACATTACGAAGCATAAAAGAAGGTTTAAATAGTGTTGCAATAATCTAAAAAAAAAAACAGTACGCCGATCAACAACAAATGCAAGCATTTCCAAACATGAACCCGTACTCGGTTCTCAGTAACTTTAAAGGAATAAATACAATAATATCACGCAATAAATCCAACCATCACCGACGATGCACGAAACCAAGAGCCAACCAAGGTCTAGACCTCGGAGCCAACCTTCTGAATCTTAGCAAAAGAAATAAATCCACGGGGCCTCTCCACGGACAGAAAACAAACCCTCAGCACATTTTCGGAGCAGCTCAGAGCCATACCAAGCGAGAATGTCTTTACAACAGCCCAGAATGAAGTACGGCTCCTTCAGGGGCAGCAGCAGCAGCATCCTGGCACGGCATTATAGGAGTGAGAGGAAAGGATGCATCCCCGTTGTCCACAGGGGAAGAGGGCTGGTGAGGAAGCTATGTCCTCCGTTGTCTTCAGTGGAAAAGCTTTCAAGGTGAAAATTGAAGACGGCGAGTAAGACGTTTCAACTCGCCATAGCGAGCCGCTGAGGTGTTGCTTTCAAGCACACGCGAAGTAATAAAAAAAAAGGCAGCAAAGAGCGAAGCCACACGGTCCCGCTAGACCCAACTCCGACCGTGGGCTCCCAGCGCCTTGGGTCGACCGTGAAACTGGCGGGGGCGGGTAGCAAACAACGAACAAACCAAACAGATATTGTGCTGAGAGAGAGTGAGAAGAGGGGATCTGGAAACTGCAGTGGCAGTATATATACATTTGAGCCGAAATGTGGCGTTTATAAAGGCCCGACACTTGTGCTCTGTATAGCGTATGTAAGGACAGCGAGAAAAGTTCCTCCTCCAGCAGATTAGTGAATCATGACCCTCCTTCCGGGGCCAAGGAAAGAGTTGAGAAGGAAATGGCTTTGTTAGTTATCATGTGTAAAAAAGAATAAAAAGGCGAATGCTGGGAGATGATGAGGTTTGTTGAGCGTTTTTTTCGAAGTGAACACACTAACATCACATTGGGAGCAATAACATACTGATTTTAGTAACTATAACGTCAAATGTTGAAATATGTTTCCTCTTTTTCTCAAAGATTCTACATAGGAAAACACACAAAAAAGTTTTGAGTCTCTCTCTCTCTCTCTCTCTCTCTCTCTCTTCTCTCTCAACTAGTTTCTCTATTGCATCCACGTTGCCAGTAACAAGACAAATTTTTTCAAACTAGTTTTTTCCCTCCGCTCTCTTTTCCTCTCTTGTTCCAAAGGGAGTGTCAGATGAGACCCTTGGAAGTTTTATACACCTTCAAAGGGCCTTTTGGGGGGCGGGGGGGGGGGGGGGGGGGGGGGGGAGGAGGAGGGGAGATCGCATCGCGCTCTGTTCAGGCCCTTCAGGGGGAGAACTTGATTGAGGCCCCCCCGGAATCAAAAATGGAAAATAGGATATAAAGTTGAAGGCTTCCCAGGAACCGTCAAGACGAGAGAGAGAGAGAGAGAGAGAGAGAGAGAGAGAGAGAGAGAGGAGAGAGAGGGGGGGGGTGAGGGGTTCTAGTACGTAAAGATGACAGAGAAACTGGGGATTCCTAGTATGTAGCACGTACCAGAGAGAGAGAGAGAGAGAGAGAGAGAGAGAGAGAGAGAGAGAGAGAGAGAGAGAGAGAGATTCTTCCTTATTCAAAAAAATTCCAACTACCAAAACTCTCAAATCTACACTATATCATTGCAAACATATACAAATAAATTTTCAATGAATGCTAACACTATCGGGCTCTCTTGAGCTAAGCAACGCCCAACTGAGCAACGGCATAGGTATAGACCTTGGGTATGGGCACCTAAGCGAGAGCAACAACTTCTGTCGTTGAACCAAACGCCCTGCCCGAAATAAATGCGTTTGCTTTGCAACATCTGAGGCCTACGCAACCAGAAAGCGGTTTAATCAAACCATCCCCCCCCCCCTAAAGCCCTCTGCTCCTCCAGGAGACCACATGGGGTCCTCAGGAAATTTGAAATGGTTTGCTACGCTAAAGGACTGCTCGGGTAGCAAGCTACAACAAAGCGAAGGTTAGGCGTTTCCAGTGGAATCAACCTTCCAGAGTGAACTGTACAGGTGGGTCCAGGCTGTGTATAGCATCCAGTCATGTTAATTCTGATTCATAGCTCATCCGTACTGTGCGAGTGGCCTTTGCGCCGCGATTTAATTGGGCTTCTCACAAAAAGAAAAAAATATACTCGACAGTCGAATGTCCATTTGTGACAATAATTTGACTTAAAATAAGCAGCATTCATTGATGTTGAAAAGTACGTTCAGCAGGGAAGAAAAATAACACCTCCCAAATCGATTCTCTCAATATCCGATTGTGTCATTTGACAAATCTAGATAATGAAGATCTTATTTATAGAAATAGAAAAAAATATAACCTTACGAGGGAGACATAGAAGCGTTCGGAAGGAAATCACAACATACAGAGAGAAAACAGAATAATGGATACGTCACGATACTGCGTCGAAACCACGACATTAACGAAAAGTGACACAAAGGCTTCATCAGCATGACTTGAAATGGCATCAGTGACTAAGTCTCCTACCCATTCACCCCTTTAGCGATGCAGAAGTGCCGATGCAAATATATGAAGTTCTGATAACGGCCAAATTAATTACCCCAAGGAAGAATGGAGGGACAGAATAGAATGCTCCCCGCGGAGCGAGAGACGATGGCAACGAAGTGACTCGTAAAGAATGAGATAACGAGGAAATGAAATCCCTTTCTAAGGGCAATGGAGGCTGGAATCCCACCCTGAGGAGAGTGGATGGACGGAAAAGGACTTCCCTCGTGAGGAGAGAAGGAAATGGTTCCCTTCTTGAAAAGGAAGAAAAGGGGGGGGGGGGGGGTGTAAGTTGATTCCTTTTTTAAGGACACCGGCTGGAAAAAATAATTCCTTTCTCAAGAAGGAAGGGAAGAGATGGACTTCCCTTCTGAAGAAAGAATAAGGTAGGAAAAACTGAATTCCCTTCGTGAGGGGGCAAGGAGGGAAGGGAGGAAATGGACTCCCTTCCTGAGTGAAGTGAGGAGGAAATGTAACCCTCGCCCCCTTCTAAGGAATCCGAGAGGGAGGAGAAATGGAATCGTCACCCTCGTATGTCTCACATTTCTTGGAATGAGAATTCCGTTCCGAAATGTCAAAAGGGATGACGTTCATTACATATTTCAGCGAACACAAAGCGGCGATAGTGTCAGAACTAATTGATTTGTCACATGTGGAAAACCTTCGCAAACGAAACGTCATGTTTTGAAAAATGGAACCTGGAAATTAACAATTCACACGCACGCACCACACACACACACACACACACGACGACACACCAGAGAGAGAAGAGAGAGAGAGAGAGAGAGCTTGGTGGGTGGACAAGCCAAGGAATCATAACTTGCCTTCAAGTTGAAAAGTTGCAAAAGGGGCCTAAAAAAAAAAAAAAAAAAAAAAAAAAAAAAAAAACAAAAAAAAAAAAAAAAAAAAAAAAAAAAAAAAAAAAAAAAAAAAAAAAAAAAAGTGAAGATTATCGTGCTTCACTTTCAGTGATATCCTTCCTTTCAACAGATATGTTTGATTCATGTACTTCACGGGGCTGTTAGGCCATGTCAACCCAAACTCTTCACAGCCCTTACAACCAAAGTGTAAGTATCGCGTCGCCCTCATTAAGACCCAATGAATATTTTCCCCCTTTCAACTCCAGGACTCTCGAACCCCTCCATCCGAAGTTTATATATATACATATATATATATATATATATATATATATATATATATATATATATATATATATATATATATATGTAGTGTATGTGTATGTATGTATGTATGTATGTATGTATGTGTGTGTGTAAATAATAGCCGCAATGCCCTCTTAACTTCTCAAATTCTTTGCTCTTGTTTGGATGGGCTTGCCATTACAAAGCCTCGAGATCCAACTTCAAAGAAATATGAAAGAAATCATGATGTCCGGTAGCGGGAAACGAACCCGAGATGCCATAAATAACACACGAGGTCACCTTGCCGACCTGACCACTAGATTCTGCACATATCCTACCTTCCACACAGGACACTGGGTTACTAAAGTGTCTCCCGTGACGTCTCTTTTGGCGTAAAAATATGTTACTCGCATATATTTCACTTTTTATTTTTATCGCATTTCAAACTACGACAACTTTGTTAACCTCTTGCCTTCTGTTCATTTCATCTCCTTTCATACCATACCTTACCTAAAAAAAGGAGGAAAAATGAGAACGTACGAAAGTAATCAAAGAAACCGGGAAAATAAAAAAGGCTAAGGGACCATCCTTCCTCCTCCTCTTTGTTGATACCTTACACCTAACGGGCCACCCCCGATAACCTTCCAGCCTTTTCTTCTCACAAAATGATGCGCAAATAACCGGGTCTCTGCAGCACGCCTGTGACAAAAGCCAGTCTCCTCTAAGTACTGGGGCACCTTTTCTTCATAGTTGTTTACACACACGTGAACTCGCATTCAGACAACCCACCAGCTGCTTTTACACAGACATACACATGACTCTCTCTCTCTCTCTCTTCTCTCTCTCTCTCTCTCTCTCGATCGTTTACATTAGTTATAGTACATTCCGTTCTATAACAAAAGCAGAAAGTATACCTATTTACGTTAAACGAAAACCAGACAAGAAATAATGGATGGAAACTAGAACTGAAGAGATACAACACATCCCATTGCGGGAACTTCTTTACATACAAGATATGTGACACATGGAATGAACTGCCACCAGAAGTTGTAAACAGCAACAGGTGTGGAAGACTTTAAAAGAAAACTATACAAAATCATTAGGACACTGTGAATGAACAGTAAACCCTGCTCCTAGAGATAAGTGGGCACACAATGTTTCCTCAGATGGACTAACAAATTTGTGTGACATCCTAATCCTTGTAACTCCTTGTAACTCTAATAAAAATGTCTTTTAAAGCCTCTAAAATTGTTCAGTCCCTAATTAATGAGACCTGGTATATAAAATATGATTCGAAATATGACACGACATTTATCAGCCTTTAAAAGTGAACCATGCCATGACACTTAACTGCGGGGCTTGGTATAGTTTTCCACCAAAAATAAAAGCACAGCCATTTTTTTCCGCTTCTGGAAACCAAGCATCATTAATGTAAATTACAAAAACAAACATCACACATACACGACTGGCATGCAGTTGCAGCGCAAAACCAAAACATTATATTCGTATTTCCCGGCTGTTAAACTAGGGTAAGTGAACCCGGATAAATTGGTGTCCCAAAGCGTTACGTCGCTTCGCCGTCCATGCCGTATAAGTGCGCAGTCAACACACACACACACACACACACGCAATTATACACATACATACACTAATATATATTATAGTTTTTTGCCACATACTCCTTGACATTGTTTATGTTCACAAATTTTAAGCCTCCGAAAATAATTTTATAACACAGGGGGGAATCGAACCTGCCACTATTAGGGAAAACCAAACGCACAAGGATATTTTAACCAATGGTGATTCGAACCCTAAACCTGATATGGGACACGCACAATAGACTATAACCACTAGATACCATAACCCATATATTATATATATATATATCTATATATATATATACATATACAAATATATAAATAGTAACAAATAAATGAAAGTGAGTGTTATATCAGTGAAAGCCACGGGAAAAACCTAAAAAAAAAAAAGTAACAAAAAAGAGTGTGTAAGTACCTAAGTGTAATTTAAGCTTCGGGGGAAAACACAAAATTACGAAAGTATTTGACGATCTGTCGTTTTTCAAACTTTCCCTGTGGCTATTTTTGTGATTTTCGGTGTGTATATAATACACTAAACACGTTATAACGCCTGTCTACGAAAAACACAAAACCAAAAAAATTAATAATCCTTCTACAACATGCAAAACAAACGCTCCTCTAGAATTCTGACAATCGTGTCCCGTAAGATCCAAGACGACCGTTGCATTCATCATAAGCTTCGAAACAATACACTTACAGTGTGCCACCAGTTGTATCTGCGAATCGCAGTACTCCTCACACTGCCAATCAATGCAGCAGCATTCATATCCCAAAATAATCCTCCCTTGAACTCAAAAGACTCATCAAAAGCTTTGAATTACCCAGTTAATTAAAAACTTCGGCGTTGGCTATCAAAGGACTCCATCCATCTGTGTTCGAGTATCAATGGAAACAAACCAGGAAGAGAAAAGGTCAGGCAAAAATTGAGCTAAATAAAAAACAATCAAAGAAAGAAACCAATATCCATGAGAGACCAGCGGAAGAGGAGAGAGAGAGAGAGAGACGAGAGAGGAGAGAGAGAGAGATCGACAGAGAGGAGAGAGGAGAGAGCGTTTTATGCAAGCCTCGATAACGCTTAACAGAACTTAAGACCCTAATAATAACCGTCCTTTTTTAAATCAAGCCTGAACCAACGTAACCGAATAAGACCCTAATAACATGACCAAATCGAGACAAGTAGAGGAGAGAGAGAGAGAGAGAGAGAGAGAGAGAGAGAGAGAGAGAGAGACGTTTTATTGCAAGCCTCGATAACGTTAACATACAAAGACCCTAATAATACCGTCTTTTAATGCAAGCCTCGATAACGTTAACGAACTAAGACCCTAATAATATCGTCCAAATCCAAATGAACAAGTAGACAGAGAGGAGAGTAGAGGAGGAGAGAGAGAGAGGAGACCGAGAGGAGAGAGAGAGAGAGTGAGTTTTAATGCAAGCCTCGATAACGTTAACAAACTAAGACCCTATTAATACCGTCTTTTAATGCAAGCCTCGATAACGTTAACGAACTAAGACCCTAATAATATCGTCCAAATCGTGAACAAGTAGAGAGAGAGAGATGATGAGAGAGATTGGGAGAAGATCGAGACCGAGAGAGAGAGAGAGAGAGAGAGAGAGACTGCTTAAAATGATAGGAGGTGACAACGCATTCTTCGCAAAAACAAATTCCTTCCTCCTGACCAATATACTAAATTACAATGTAAATCTCCTGGAATTAGCATTAATTAAGAGTAAATACCCATTTGCTGAAAATGAAAGCCAAGCGAATTATGTAAATAAACCTCTCTCTCTCTCTCTCTCTCTCTCTCTCTCTCTCTCTCTCTCTCTCTCTCTCTCTCTCAAGCAAATGTAGTGGTATTCATGTTTGTCAATACTTCCAAACTGTCTCTCACTCAACCATAAGTATTCGTATTAGAGCTCTCTCTCTCTCTCTCTCTCTCTCTTCTCTCTCTCTCTCTCTCTCCGCAGCATATGCATTTGTGTTAATGCTCATTTGGACCAGGGCAAACGCAAACGAATAAATTTTTTTGAAAAGGCGCCCAATGCTTACGTACTCAGTGAAAAGGATCCATTTACAGCCATTACACAGGAAATGGAAATTCCTGCCAAATGGGGCCGAGAGAGAGACCGAGAGAGAGAGAGGAGAGAGGAGAGAGAGAGGAGGAGGAGGAGGAGGAGGAGGAGAGGAGGAGGAGGAGGAGGAGGAGGACCCCCGAAAACAAACTCGGAGGCCCGGACGAAAGGAAGTAAAAGCGCAGAGGATGCGAACGCATCATTTCGAGAGAGGGGGGGGGGGCGGAGGATGTGGTAGGGGGAGGGGGGGGTAGGGAGGGGGGGAAGCGACCTAATGGACTGGGATGCGTGGTTTTACGCAATTAGAAAATCATTACATTTGAATATTGACTGAATATAGCTTTGAATTGAATTTTTAATGCGACGGTTCTGCACTGGATAACAAAGAGGATAGTTTGGAAGTGCATGAAAGCGTATATACCACAGAATCCTCTCGATCGACAGATAGAAAAGAAAAATAGTGAATGGCATGAAACTTACGCTAATATGGCTTTCAGATAAAAAAAAAGGCAAGTCATAATTCTTCATCCTTGGTACCCACGACCCAAATCTTCACCCATCTGCCCATGCAAATCGAAGGCTCTAACTTTAGTCTCTGTCCGTTATGGCAGCTCTTTGCAGAAAGGAAAACTTAAAAACTTCGGTGTTTTATTGCACAATTGCACAGACTCATAGTTACCCAGGTAACGCAAACCTTCCCACAGAGAATCAATGTTCAATCAATGCTTCTGTTAGCAATTCAACCTTGCATGTATTGTTGATCTTTGAATGTGTAGGTATAAATACATACACGCATGTACATACGCACATACATACATTTACACATATATTACATCTCTGTGCGATGGTTCGAATCTACGAGAGGACGAAATTATTATCAGCTAACCAAACAAAAATTTCGGTTAACATTATATGAAAATATATTAATTCCGAGGTAGAACGCATTGGATATTAAAGGACCTTTGTAGCTTAATGCACGTATGTATATGTATATGTATATATGATATATATATATATATATATATATAGTATATACTACACACTACACACATATATATATATATATATATATATATATATATATATATATACACATATATATTTGTATGTGTCTGTATAATATATACAAATGCACTCGAGCAAATTACAACCTAGAGCCTCAGCAAAAATTAATTTTAAAAAATGAAATAAAACCCATTCTAATATTATTTCACTAAGATATAATAAAAAAAATAAAAAAATGAAAACTAAAAACCCATTCTAATATTATTTCACTAAAAAAAAAAAAAAATGAGCTAAGTGACAAGACAAGCTATTTCTTCAAGTATCATATCAACATGACAGCCCGAGGAAGCTGTTTGATAATGATCGATCTCGTTCCACTGAGGAGAGAGAGAGAGAGAGAGAGAGAGAGAGAGAGAGAGAGAGAGAGAGAGAGAGAGAGAGAGAGCACAAAGCTGACATCTAAAATGCATGGACAGTCACATTCAGCCTACACGGGCATTTCTCCTCTCTCGGGAGATCAATACAACCATAAATAAGAAGACGGGGGTGAAGCGCATTTTGAAAGGGGATGGATGCCCCACGCTGTTGAATGGTCCCTCTGATAATAAAAAAAAAGGCTTAGGATGGGCGTAGTGACAGCGGCCGGTAAATACGATGATATAAGGTCTTCTTATAAGAGAGACTTTGTATGGGGATGGGTTGTCTAAACTTAGTAACAATAATGTTAATAGGTTTTACGCTTCTCTAACTATTAATGAAAGCCTCAATCTTCAATTTCCGTCAGTTTATTATGATTTGTCATTATTTATCGAGAGAATATATTGCATGCAAATCTTTCATTTAAAATACTGACGCAGGGACCTACTGAAACAAAGTGAGTTCGCGGTAACATACGACAAATAAAGAGACAATATTGCATACCATGACAAATCAAAGAATCGAAATGAGTAGCCATCAGGTGCGTATGGCAAAACAATTATGTACACAAGAGGTTACTGCAAAGTTGCCAAGAGTAATTCACTCTTACTTTCGTGCACTGATGATTCAATTACGCATTATATGTATGTATCTATGTATGTGTGTATATACATATATATATATATATATATATATATATATATATACATAAATATATATATAAACACACATATACATATACACATACATATAAGCGGAATACCAATGGATTATATATAAGCATTAAATCAGACCAAGCGCTTTCGCCTCGACAATGCCCGAATAGGCGAAAGCGCTTGGGACTGACTTTCTGCTAATCGTTTTCCCGTCGCATTCACTTGTATATACAGTCACGTGCATGTACTGTGACTTTTAAGCAATATATATATATACATATAATATATATATATACATACAAATATATATATATATATATATATTATATATATATAATATATATATATATATATATAAAAGGATTACAAACCAAAACTTAATTAGCAGCGAATGAATATTGAAAAAAAAGGAGCACAGCCTTCATCGAGGCTTCGCCACCCGGCAGGACGCAAAATACATTTTTCTTTTTATTCCGAGTAAAAAAGAATCCTATTTCGAAAACGAGAAACGGCGCTCCTTCCTCCTCCTCATCATCACCGAAACCTGACAACGAGAAAACGATCCCACAAAAGATCCTACGACGTAAGTGAAAAGAAAACGCTACTAAAAGAAAAGAAAATGAGTAATGAATTGCAATGACGCAATAAAAAAAAACAGCAACAACAACAACGGAGCGTCATCAATGACCGTCAAGGCCTGGAGCGCGGATATAATAACAAGAGGAAAATAGAAAAAATAAATAAATAAAAGGAGGAAATAAAAAAAAATCAAATTAGCGAAGCGACACGAGGATGAGGGGAACGCTTTCCTTTGATGTCGCCCTGTCAGGACAGAACAACGTCAGGATGTCACATAAGCGACACAAAAGAAACTATTCTTTCGTCTACCCCTTAATCCCCCCACCCCCTTCCCTACCATCCATTCTCATCCCCCACTTATGAATCAAGGCACTGACCCCCTCCCACTCCTCCCCTGACCCCCAAAAGCCATCCGAGAACGTCTCGACAGGGTTGACACGGGCCAATTTTTCCTCATTGTATCCACATTCCCTTGTGGATCTAGGCAGAGAAATATTGCAAAGCTCGGGATGCCATTTTCTTTGAGTAAAAGACGTTTTCTTTGTGCTTAAGCTATAGCCGCCGCCCCCTCAACTCTCTCTCTCTCTCTCTCTCTCTCTCTCTCTCTCTCTCTCTCTTCCTCAGTGAGATAACTTGGAATGATAATGGCCTTATTATTGTTCTAGAACGTTTCAAGGTACTGTGGACAAAAGAAAAGTGAACTTTTCAATAAAACTATGCAGTACACCAAAACAGATAGGATTCAATTATTCATAACAGCGCTTGGTTCACATATGTTAGGTTCACAGTTCGCTCCCAGCCTACCAGTGCATCCGATTCCGAAAGGTGTCAGTGTTTACTAGAAGCAAGGGATAGGGCGAGGGTCTAGCAACCTCACCATAAAGATTTTTTGAATGAAAAAATGTAGCCCTCTGGCGCCGTCCGGTCCAAAAAAGAAACTTAAAATATATAACAGACCACTGGCGCAGCTTTGAAATGGTATTAGCAAGGTCCGCGTTCAGTTTCTGCTGCTGCTCACCAGTTGACCAATCGTATTTGTAAACAGTGTCAGGTGGGGTCAAGATAAGGACATGTTGCTAGCAACATTATCCCTACATATGCTTCTTTTAATACACTAAATTTCACAACTGATGTAAAAATTTCTATAAAGAAAAACCACTAGCAACGGCGTCGATCCCCGAACGAAAACTGCGGCGCCACGATATTAAGGAGCTTCTTGACTTTTGATGCCCCTCCGTTTTAAAACTCACTGCCATGCCATACCGATCCTCTTTCTTTCTGTTCCTTCTTCCTCAAGCGTCCCAATTCTAAATACCTGTCCCAAAACCATCGTCTTCCAGTTCCTGCACGTGGCCAAACCACCTCAAAAATGATATATTTATCTTTCGACCAAGACATTTTTCAATCCTAATTTACTTGCACTATCAAACACCACCAGTCTAAACTGCGCACATACACACACTTATGCCTATATTTATACACATAATTTGTTGAAGAAAATATGTATTCTAACTAATAACCACGGCCTTACAATAATGTGGTTCCATCCATTACTTGTGTATGGCCAGTGACAAACCCTTACATCATCCTGAGAGCAATCAATTAAAACAGATGATTGACGAAGAAAGACGTATAACCCCGACATTCCATCACGTCCTTTAAAATCATTAGAATGCGACGACCTTCCGGACAAGGACGTATGCGGAAGAACCATTACAAAAGAGGACATACTTCTCGGGAAGGACCACATTTTCCTAAGGAATGCTGCAACGTGAAAAAAAAGGACAAAAGAACGCAAAGACAACCATGCAATTCACTGTAAAATATTAGGATGCCAAGAAAAGGGCTCTGAGAAAACAGAGAAAAAAGCGTCAGTCTTTCACTCGCCACCTGCTGAAATTCACAGGTTGTGTCAAATCGCCAAAAAGAGGAATCGTGTTACTGCTGCTGTATTGTTTCGGCCGCCACAGGCCAGGCAGCAGCAGCAGCAGCAGCAGCAGCAGCAGCAGACGACGACAGCCAAACAGAACAAAAGCCAATCGATCGGCCATTCCAACGTCTGGATTAACAGTCTTGAATGACCTTTTTGAAATAACATGCGGCGTGGCATTTTATTCCACATAAAACGCAACCAACGTAATCCCTGGCGTTTCAAAGGTAACATTCTGTTATATATATACTATATATATATATATATATATATATATATATATATATATATAGACCATATATATATATATATTGCACACGCATGTATGTATTTACATAGAGATACATATATGTATATATATGTACGTATATATACACAATACACACATACATATACATGTATGTATGTACACATAGTACATATAGGTGTGAAGATTATATATATATAATATATATATATATATATATATATACTACATATATACTATATATATATAAGATATATATATATATATATATATATATATATATATATATACATATATATATATATATCTGCAGGCATACTACATATACCATATGTATATAGAAACATGAAGATAAAACGTTCAAATAGGGTTTTGGGTTTTATGGGTCTTTTATCTTCATATTATACTGCTGTATTACAGTAAAAGACATGCATTTAGAAACATACATGTATACAGTGTATATATATATATATATATATATATATATATATATATATATATATATATATATATATATCACTAAAACCACATACTGAAAGTATACTTCTCGGGGATTTGAACAGTCAGCCACTGAGGTAGCAGGTTGACGGATATTGCTGATCTCCACAGAATAAATGCGGCAAGCATTGGCCTGTGATCTTACGTGACCACGCTGGCGAGGCACGCACACGGACTTCTTTTGTTCGGCCTGGTGTATACCCAAGTCAATGAAAATCTTTACCCCAAGTCAAGTAAAATCTTTTGAAGTGTCAAACTAAGAATACGGCACACCCAATTAATTATGACACTGGCGTGTCATGATACACTAAGGTGAACAATTTGTATAAAAAATAAAATAGTGGGTTGCAGAGAAGAAGCAAAAAAATAATTAACACGCAAAAGTGTCAAACTGAATTTCTAGCATACCTAATTAATCATAATGACACTAGGGTGTCATGATATACTGAGGTGAACACTTTGTATAAAAAATAAAAGTGGGTTGCAAAAATAATAATAATAATAATAATAATAATAATAATAATAATAATAATAATAATAATAATAATATAATTAACACGGTAAAAAAGTGTTACGTTACCCTAAATTTTCTCAATTATCATTATACAACATCACAAACAAACTTACAACTCACATGCACATACTTTGCGAAAACAGTTAAGTACAACGAAAAAGTAGAGATAATCATAATTGGATATAGAGAAAAATAAATACTATGTGATTCTGCAATATCATGAAAATAATACTCCATATTGTAAAAATGCACATTATATATATACTGTCCTAATCAATGGTGTTTACTTCGAGGAACTGTCCTGAACAATGGAAATAACTTAGAAGAACTATCTTAAGCAATGGAAAAAACTTTAGAGCAACTGTCCTAAAAAATGGTACTAGCTTCAAAGGAACTGTCCTAAACAATGGTGAGAACTTCAAAGGAAATGCCCTAAGCAATGGTAACACCGTCAATATCATCACTGTAACTGTTATGACCTGTATCAAAATTAAAAAAACTTCGACCGCCATGGCCTGCACTGAGAACTTCAAAGTGCGTCATGACTTTAGAAAAATCTCATAGTAATAACTTCAATGGAATTTACATGACCTGATGAAATATGCTGTTCTGAGAAGGTATATAAATAACACTTTTTGACGCCTGTCTTTTAAGAAGGTGAATGGCGAAATCAAAGGAATTAAAAGGTTAATATCAAAGCAACCCTCTCTTTCATACGATGGTAACTGTAACAAACGTCCACTTTTCATTCACAGTTCGTTTTTAGGGCGGAAGAAATAAAGAAGAAAAAATACACAGGGAGCAAACACATATCCATACGTATATAAAAAAAAAAGCAAAGAAGGTTCAAAGAAGACCAGAATAGAGAAATATCAAAGGAAAGAAAAAGTTGGACTTCGCGGAAGGGATTGTTGAACTAAGTCTACTAAGACTTCCTCACGGAGGAGGCCAGGTGAAAAGCGGCCGTTAGCTATGCATGGAGAGAGAGAGAGAGAGAGGAGAGAGAGAGAGAGAGAGAGAGAGAGAAAGGAAAAAAATAGTCAAAGAGAGAAAAGGCAGAAACGAAGTGTTTGCGATACTCAGAAAAGAAACACGACTTGAAAGGACGAGAAAGAAAAGATGTGAAGTCGTAGTGGGATTAAAAGGATGAACATAAATTGGAGGGACAGATTAAAATGATTATGGTGATTTTATTTTGCGAAAAAGGTTAAGAACAAAACGAACGTATGCCTCGACATATATATATATATATATATATATATATATATATATATATAATATATATATATATATATATATATATATATATATATATATAGAGAGAGAGAGAGAGAGAGAGAGAGAGAGAGAGAGAGAGAGAGAGAGAGAGAGAGAGAGAGAATGTCTATTCCATTTTCAAACATGCTAAGTCTAAAAGGAAAAACCACCAACACCTAACATTGATCTTACTGATAATTCAAGTTGTGTCAAAATTTTTCAGCTTCTCCAAAGTCATCATACACAAGACTCCCATACAACTCTCCTATATAGGCTCACCAAAACATCTCATAATTCCTTTCAATGAAACAAAAATAGGACAACTATCATTAGGGCGCGGATACGAAGGAAAAGATTCACCATCTGTCACACAAAAGGAGAAACGAGGATAGAAGATCAATCAGACATGACAGAAGATGAAGGCGACGATACAAAGGAACACATATGCAGATGTCAACATAAACAGCATCCTAAATAAACAAAGGACGGTTCCTACAAGATGCACTAGCCTCCCCCCCCCCCCCCCCCCCCCCCCCCCCAAAAAAAAAAGGCACAAAAAAAAAGGACCAAAAACAATGGCTTGTCCTTAAGTCATGCGAGGCATGGACGGGGTGGTCGCAACGACAGTGAATGACGTGAATAGCAATGAATGCTACACCAAAGGGCCAAAAGCATTCAGTGAATTCGATACTGCCAGGAAAGACATGAAAAAAAAGGGGGAAAAATGAGGAAAGACATGAAAAGAAAAAAAAATGAAAGACACATTCTAGGAAAATGCCACCAAAGATGATCAGAGCTACACACTGATTTCATATGGGTGGGACGTAAAAACACTCCTCGATCCACAGGAGAGTCCCGCATTTTGTAAGAATTAAAATGAAAGACCAAAGATGGCTTCCGTCCGTATCATGGGCTAAGAAGTCGTCATGCACCACTCAATTCATAAAGCAAAAGTTTAACGTCAAAATCAAAAGACTACATACAAAGTATATACACACATTATATATAGTATATACTATATAGTATATATAGATATATATATATATATATATAGTATATATATATATATATAT
>NC_061102.1:13764930-13767430 GCF_015104395.2 Macrobrachium nipponense
AAAAATCCAAAACACGCCTCCCACAATTCTCGTTCCAATTCCACTAATTGAAGGAGCGGTATAGAGAGAGAGAGAGAGCGGAAGGGGAGGAGGATTGGAGCTTCTGAGAGAGTGAGAGAGAGAAGGACGAGAGGAGAGAAATAAAACAGAACTATGGAGGAAGGCCAGACCGAGATTCAACCGGAGAGACTGATGTGTTGAGTTGAGGAATGAATTAAACTAACAACTGGATCATGCGAGCAAAGAGATATTATTAACCAACCATGACATTACCACTAATACATAAAAAAAAAACTAAAAAAACCTAACAGTTTGTCAAACCGGTGAGATAAGCCCTACAAGAAAATGCACCATACACGCAAATATTTTTCTATTTATCTATCACTGTTTGTAATATAATATTTAAAATGTTCATATCTGTAATAAAATAAGTTACAGAGAGCAAAAAGACTTCAATATCAATAAGTTTACCTAATAATGAATATAAGCAGTCTCCCACCACGGGCCATCTTTGCCAGCAGAAGGGTTTTGAAAGAAAAAAAAGAGAGAGAGAGAGAGAGAGAGAGAGAGAGAGAGAGAGAGAGAGAGAGAGAGAGAGAGAGAGAGAGGCGTCCAATCTCCACTTCGAGATTAACGATAATGACTCTCTTCCATCGGCCGTTACTTTCCTGTTGCATTGGTCATTTGCTTTGGAATGGGGTCGTTGGCGTTAGACGTTCTTGTTATTACAAGTCGTGTTTAACCGCATACAATGAGGACCATTTAATACTTCCCGGAACGTGATTTTACAAGATAGAATCATTTCGGTTACGATCTCGATGTACGTCACCTTGAACGCCGGCTCCAATGCGAGACGATCGCTTGTTCTGGTATTACTGCTGTGTCATTCCACCCGAAGGCATTTTCATTTTTCGCTTTGTTCATTTCGTAATCTTCTTTAATGTCAAACTATTATGTGCCAAATATCTTTCAAATTCCGACAACATTTATATTTTTGTAGCGTCGCCTCGATGTCGAGACTGCTCGTCATTGGCAGTTTATGGAATAGAACCATTCGATCACTAAACATTAACTTTTCCTTAACAATCTGTGCATATTAGTACACGGAAAGCTTATATATTCAGGCAACATTGCGTTGTCATATAACAAGCATGCCTTAGACCTTGGGAATACCAACCTTAATAACCAGTGCCCCGACATCACTGGAATTTCTCACCCCTTACCCACTCCTCCTAAATGATAAGTGGTTTCGGCACCCTCTTTCAGAATCTTCTCGAAAATTTCATGGAAAAGCGGTGACTATACATCGTGAAAAATTTTACAAGCATGGCTACCCTATAAACACAATCATACAAAGCTCAAGTTGACAAAGTCACTCAAATAGGTAGCCGGCTGTTGATTTTGTTGAGCAGTCGAGACACCTTTGTATTTCCATGCGCAACACGTCTGCATCAATCAGCAGGGTATCCGAAGATTCCGCGAATGGAAATTGACAGAATCCGTTAGTTATGCTCATTATACGACTTCCTCAAGTTCGTTAACCTCTGGGAGGAATTAACCCAGCGATGACCCGGCTTCCATGCCAACAACTCCCTGAGGTTAATCCTCCCCGAAAGCCATCTTTAAAAAATAAATATCCAGGTATCACCCAATTCCGCTCATCAGATCTTGAGGTATTTCACTCAAACTCGATCACTACGAGAAGAGAGAGAGAGAGGAGAGGGAGACGAAAGGATTTTGGGGAAGTAAGAAGATGGATGAATGAGAACAGGGTTACAAAAGACCATTGAGAACTAAAGCATTTTGGGGAAGGTAAAAATTATGGCTAGAATAGATAACAGGGTACAAAGACCATTGATAATAAGCATTTCATAGATATATTAGTACATAGACCACTATATATATATACGATATTATATATATATAATATAAATATATTCATAAACAAAAACGTATGCATCAATCAGCAGGATATCCGAAGATTCCGCGAATTGGAAATTGACAGAATCGTTAGTTATTGATTCATTATAACGAAACTCCTCAAGTTCGGGTTAACAAACTTGGGAAAGGAAATTAACCAGCGGAATCCAAGCCCGCTTTCATGCCAAACAAACTCCCTGAGGTTTAAGCTCCCCGAAAGCCATCTTAAAAAAAATAAATATCCAGGTAGCATCCTGATTCCGGCTCATCAGATCTTGAGGTAATTTCAACGAAACCGAAAGCACTACAGAGAGAGAGAGAGAGAGAGGAGGACAGAACAAAAAACAGAGAGGAGGAAAATTGGACGAGAGAGAGAGAGAGAAGACAGAGAGACTAAATACTTTTGGGGAAGGAAAATTAATTTTTTAGGCTGAATGATAAACAGGTACAAAGACCATTGATAATAAGAATTCATTTTAATTTATTGTAATAAAAAATTTATCATATACATATTTTAATATATATATAATTATATTAATATATATATTATTATATATATTTAATAACAAAGTAACCATAT
>NC_061102.1:13777430-13807430 GCF_015104395.2 Macrobrachium nipponense
TTTTACGAAAGCGGAATGAAAGCATCGCCTCTCTCCGCATCAATATTTGAACAGTTCAACAGAGATTAATTGAAAAAGTAGAATCTCCCACTTAGGAGCTGTGAATACAAGCAAAGTTCGAGGTCATTTCGAATTCCGAAAAAGATGGTTGGGCTCCATTGCATTCCCTTTGACTGAGAGAGAGAGAGAGAGAGAGAGAGAGAGAGAGAGAGAGAGAGAGAGAGAGAGAGAGAGAGTTTACCTTAGTTTACTTTTCCATTATGCAACGACAACCCCGCCCGCCCCCCAACACACAAAGGCCTCAACAAGTTTTTCCTTCATAATAAGACGAACCGAAGTAATTAAAGTCCACGCGTTGAAGGGCCACAGGAAAAAGGGAGAGAGAGTACAAACTTGGGCACGAACGAAGTGCACGCCAAGGAGAGAACATAATGGAAACCTTAAAAAAAGAAGTAGTTTGCATTACATATTTCATAAACGGACTTCAGTCTCTCCCTATTTTCTCATTGTCAAAGTACTTTCACGAACCATGACCTCTCGATTCGAATAAGTTTTTCCTAAGCACTCATTTCATATATCGAATATAGCTTTACAATCAACACAACCTTCAACCAGGAAGAGTTCTCCTCAGTCGTGGAACCCCCTCAAACCCCGACGCTATCCGGCCCCCCTACCCCCTTACCCTTTTACAAACACAAAACAACCCCGCCTACCACCTCCCAAGCCCTTCTGGCCCCTTCCACGGAAGCGTATCACAACCACTTTCCGACTTCTTCTTTTCCATATATACTCCTTCCTCCAAGAACTGGTTGGCCCTCAGCAATAATACATCATGGTATCCTCTTAGCTGGAATGAAAGTCTTCGGGAAAAAGTGTGTGCGCCATTGTTGTCGGACAAAGGCAGCAGAGAGAGAGAGAGAGAGAGAGAGAGAGAGAGAGAGAGGAAACCTCGGGGATAGAGACTCGAATTCCGCCTGCAGCGACTGCGTCTGGAGGCAGCTGCTGCTCCGTGCAAGACTCCCGTAAAAGGAAGAGCAGTGCAGGGAGGGAGCACGTCATCCTTCGAGTCGGGAGTTCGAAGGCCAATCAGCGGTACGGCGGCGGCGGTAACAAGCTTCCTTCCACAAGCACCGTTATATAACAACGTTGCCTCGGAAAGCAGCAGATGAGATCATCGGAGAAGGAAATATAAAAATATTATTCCGTCAACGCAAGCATAAGTACACAAACATAATGGCAAACTATATATATATATATATATATATATATATATATATATATATATATATATATATATATATATATATTCTGAGCAATGAATACTTGTAATGGTACTGGGACTTTATGGACATCCTATATATATATATATATATATATATATATATATATATATATATATATATATATATATATATATATATATATGTGTGTAGATATATATATATATATATATATATATATATATATATATATATATATATATACAGCATTGCAATAAGTTCACTTTTCCAATGTCATAAGGTCGTTCGCAGTAACCGCAAACATTCAATTCACGCGCACACAATTAACCAGGTATTTCTTTTCAAAACACAAAGTAAATCATATGAGAGAGGGAGAGAAGAGGAGAGAGAGAGAGAGAAGCAGAGAAAGAGAAGAGAAGAGAAAATGCTGTAACTAAGCCGGGTTTCACTGACCTCTGAGCTAACATCGACACAAACACACGAGTTTTGTTTTGGGCCGCCTTCACGTCACATAAAACACCCAAAATATCTTTTCAACTAAGGTCTGGGGGGAGGTGGGGGGGGGGGAGGGGGGGGGGGGGGAGAAGCACCATGGATGACGACACCAACAGATTCCAAAAATAAAGATATAATGAAAATTACAATGACGGCAACGGTTTCATATAATCCTAATTTTTTTCCATGTCAAATGTAATCGAATTGGGTACGGGACGAATCAATTCGCATTGAAAATTTTATTCCAGTTGCGCATGAGAGAGAGAGAGAGAGAGAGAGAGAGAGAGAGAGAGAGAGAGAGAGAGTGTACAGCATAAAAGTTCTTTAATTTTCCTAATGACTAGAAAACTTACAAACATCGGTTTCCAACGATAAAAACAGGACGTCGGTTGATAAGATAATCTTATTAGTTTTTTTTTTTAAAGAGGTCAATATTAGAAGTCTGTAATAGACTCCGCCTTGTTTACTCTGTTACACAAATTAACAGAGAGAGAGAGAGGAGAGAGAGAGAGAGAGAGAGAGAGAGAGAGAGAGATAAATGATACACACCCATTAGCCCTAACAGAAATGAAAGCTTGATAAAAGTGGTAACGGGTAAACATACTACGAAAAACCTAATTAACAAAATAAACATTTACACCTGGCAATGGCGACCCTGTGTTATTCTCTCCGTCTGCCTTTTCTCCTCTTTTATTTATTTATTTCTTTCAGCCTGCACTACGAAACATTTATCTCCTCTCGTGTGACGGGTGTGAAACAACTTCATACTGCGGGGGAGGGGTGGGGATTGTGTGTATGTGTGAGAGAGAGAGAGGAGAGAGAGAGAGAGAGAGAGAGAGAGAGTGCAGTGGAATATGCACCTTGAAAATGATTCTGACAGAAGAAAATTAGGAGGAAAAACTGGTGAAAAGGGATGAAGGGGGGGCTAAGCCCCCTTTTTAAAACCTGTGGTGGTAGAAACTGAGAGACAAAAATGAGGAGAGGAAGGTGAGGCATTTAGAATTAGAATAACACTGTTACTAATAGACTTTCAGTGGATTGAAAGAAAGCTTCAACCCTCCTATTGAATAAGTAAACGAGCATTCGTCTATTCAGCGGGGGTACTCAGAAGAGAGAGAGAGAGAGAGAGAGAGAGAGAGAGAGAGAGAGAGAGAGAGAGAGAGAGCCTGTAATATTGCCAAACAAAAATGTCAATCCACTCTGTTTTTGCTCGATTATGAAATATATTCTCGTTCAGTTATTTATTTTCCAACTGAAGTTTTATCTGGAGATAAGCACACTGACAGAAAGTTTTAAAATGAACCAAACAAAAACTTCTTTCAGTTTTATTCTTAAGACTGTAAAAGAAACCCACGAAATTACTGTGTATAACGTGTTTACTTATAAGTATTTACATTTTATTTTACTCAACACTCGAGTACTTTCAGGCCCTATCTGTGGCCCATTTTCAAGAGATGTGTAGGTTGTCAGCCTGGGTCAAGGCCCAGCAGTCTTCTCTACTTCACGATATCCAAATATCATCGGAGTCCGCACATTATGAAGCTCAATTCTTTATGTACTACATCCGGCCTATGGAGTCTGGTAAGGTCTGCCAAAACAGGCGGATGGAAATGGAGAAAATTGATAAATGGTAACAGCGATCAAACATCTTGACACCAGTTCTCTAGATGTAATGACAAACATGAAAAATCCGATTCAAGCTATTATACTGCTGTATTACAATAAAAGACATTCATATGTATATGTGTGTGTATATAATATAATATATATATATATAATATATATATATATATATATATATATATATATATATATATATATATATATATATATATATATATATATATATATATAAATATATATTAATAAAGATTCACCTTCACTTCTAAGAAACCACTGCAATATGGAGGAAGAAACTCCCTGAAATATTCGACCCTTGCAAAAAGGCCGAGACTGAAAAAGGAGTAGGCAACAGAGACGAGGATATGGAGAACGCTAAGATCCAACAAAAGAAGAAGAAGGAGAATAAGAAGAAAGCCGTACCAATAACTACATTTTCGTTCTCCCTCCTCGTGTTTCCATTTCTCCTTCCTGAAGGGATTCTTAGGTCGGGGGGAGGCCCCCTGGGTTGGAGGCGGCACGAAGAGAATGAATGGTAGATCCGACAACACAGACAGTAAGAGGATTTGGAGAGAGAGAGAGAGAGAGAGAGAGAGAGAGAGAGAGAGAGCCTAGGGGAAAGAAACCACCTGGTACAAAGATGGTTGAAAAACCAATAATATTCCTATGTCAAATCCGCTCCTGTAGCGATTTACCGCTAAATCCGAGACGAGGAGGAGGAGGAGGGTGGGAGGGAGAGGAAAGAGAAATACAGAGGAAAGACAGTGATGGAAGAACAATGAGAAAGGAGGGGAGCGGCGAAAAAAAGGGATGTCTGATCAAAAGAATTTATTGATAACGTTAATCGGCTGCCATATGGTACTGTGATTTAATCTCGGTCGAGTAATTGGCGTAGGACTTCGATCAATAAAGAGATTATGTATACACGTCAAACTGGCCTACGTACATCAAAATTTAATTCTACACAAAGTAATATCAGAGAGAGAGAGAGAGAGAGAGAAGAGAGAGAGAATCAGCATGGCCGGATTCAATAGGTTCCCCTCCCTGGCCTACATTTATTTCTCAAATGAAGAGAACTGCGAGTTTATTCTCCTCCCAAAAATAACCAAAATGCAAAGTTCAATATGGCGCCTTCCTTAATCCAGTTCCCCCCCCCACCCCCCCCCGCCTCCCCCACCCCAACACATCGGTTTCCATCTCAAGTTGCAGGTGGTGGAAGGAATGGATGCCTTCTCTCTCTCTCTCTCTCTCTCTCTCTCTCTCTCTCTCTCTCTCTCAAAATACCATGTCACCGATGACCTAAAAGACAGACTTCAAGAAGGAAATAATTACGAAAGAAAAAATAAATTTATTACCACCAAGAGTATAATATATATATATATATATATATATATATATATATATATATATATATATATATATAAATGAGCATACACACACACACACTGCATATCCCTATGTGAATGTGACTCCATTGTCCAAATTATGAGACAGTATTAATATGCACATTCTGGAAACGAGGAGAGAATAATCTGGTTTTAAATTTCCGGCCGTTATTAACAGGAGCTTAATGACCGACATTCCTGTGTATTGATAATACAGTGTTATCTTAAATGAAGTTGTTTCATGAATGGTAATGACGTCTAATGTAATAACAATACGTGTAAAGGGATCTCATAAAATAAAAGAAAGAGAGAGAGAGAGAGAGAGAGAGAGAGAGAGAGAAGAGAGAGAGAGAGAGAGAGAATTCGGTTTCTATTTTCACGTTGCTCACAAGGTATAAGGATATGTTGAAACGAAATTGTGAACCGAATATAAAAAAGCAACAATAACAGCAATGGTTATTATAACCTTTTGCCACGTCTCCTCAAACCATCTACGTTTTCAGAGGCGCAAGACGATGCGAGTCTGCCAGACGTGAAAGAAATAGAATTGGCGTTTCCTTTCTGAAGCGAGAGAGAGAGAGAGAGAGAGAGAGAGAGAGAGAGAGAATTTCTAATCTCACATGGAGTAAGCCAAGAGGCCAGGGTGGTGGAATAGGGGTGGGAGGGGACCAAAGTAGGAGAACGAATGTCCAGAACATAAAAACTCTTCATAACTCCAAGAAAGAATCAACTTCACTCTGGACAGAAATTGAAATTTGGACTATGTCAATATATGCTTTAGAGTCTGGGCAGATCTTAAATGGGAAAAAGAGGAGAGCGTCCGCGAAGGGCCGCTGAGACACGGGGGGGGGGGGGGGGGGGGGGGGGGGGGGGGGTTCCATAATTCTCAGAATGAAGGAAGGAAGGGACGAAAATAATAATGATGAAGCTGGTAAGACGAGAGGACGGAGAAAAGGGAAAGTTTGTAGAGACAGTATTTATGAATAATACTTGTATGTACGAAGAGAATGAAACAAAATGAAGGAACTGTGAGTGCTAGATCTGTCTTTGTTACTCTACGCTATTTTCAAGCTATTTTGCAAGATTATGCCTTCATGACGAAAGACTTTGTACCCCGTTGTTTTCCTTTCCCCCTGGGTAAATGTTCGTCGTGTATTTTACACCATCTTGTTACCACCCTATAGAAATATAACACACACACACAGAAAAATGTACCATGGATTCCAGCAGCTCATAACAAAGTGTAACTCAAATTTTACCAAGAAACATGACAGTGTCTCTACTTTGAAATCAAATTACTAGAACAAAAACCATCGTCTCCAGCAGCATATAGTAAAGTGTAACTCAAATTTGACATCAGCGAAATGAGGAGCAGAGTAAAAGTGGGTTGAAAAACCAGCACCATCAGAATCACCATCCAATAAAGGTAATTAAGTTGCTTTCGTGGCTAAATCCAGCTCGGACGGGAATGGAAATTATCGCAATCGTTATGCAGAAATTTTTGGTGCCGTTCTGTTTCAGATTGCGAAGTGTTGTTGCAGTTCGGCTTCCTTTTTTTTTTCATCTTGCATTTTAGATTTTATTTATTTAATCAATTATTTAACTATTTTTATTTTTTTTAGGTGAGCGATGGCCTTTGGTGAGATGAGTGCTGGTGGCGCTTACGCAAAATTTTCCGTAGCACTGCAACTTTATTACTACTGACTGTCTTTACAAAAGGCTTCGATGCATTTTCATACACATGTAAATATATTGTGTGTGTGTATGTATGTGTAGAATCTACTGGTCACTTTATTTACTAGATACACATGCAACTGTAATAACCACAATGCCCCCTTAACTTCTTGAATTCTTTGCTCTTTTTGGTCAAGAAATTTTTCATGTCACGAATACTTACTTCCCAAATTATATATTGGACAACCTGAAGGCGTGTTGTACTTTCTGAAAACTATCCTTAGTCTAGAATATGCAGGTAAGAATCATTAATTCAACCCCGCACCCACTGAATAATATTAATTCTTAGTCACCTGTAAACTATTCTTATTTCCATATAAGATTAAATTCTCACTTTGCTCAATACTTCAAAGCGAGAGACTGACGGGTTTTGTTTACTCTCAAACAGTTACCCGATTTTTAAGGAAAGATCAGATTAGCAGTTTCTGTTGTTGTTCTTCAGTCACGAGACTGACGTTTCTGACGACAGGGAGGTTCCTTCAAAGCCCACAAAATATGAGATCAAAGTTCTCAAAGCAACGAAGACTTGGTCTGTTGAAAATCAAAGCTATTAACTCTCAACGTCGGCGTATATCAAGAGTTCACCTAAGTATCTGATAGGAGAATGGCCTAAAATTTCAGTACCATTCAGTAACAAACTTCTCAAAGTGCAAGTTTGAAAAGTAGACGCGATTTCTTATCTAATTGGTTTGAAATGCAATGTACTTTGGCGATCTCTTTATCGAAGTGTTTCACTCTCACTTTATTATTTCTCAAAATATTCCTCTGTATATTGTGGCGATATTCCTCTTACTTCTTGGTGCCCTCCCTTCACCTCGAGCGCCACTTCATGACGATTAAGATTTGAATTATTTGTTTGCTGGAGCGAAGGGGGGAGGAGGGGGGGGGAGGGGAAGATGCGCGCGAGAGCCCGGGATGTCTTTGTCATTCATTAGTTTCTTGATTAGTTGTGTAATGGAACGGGGGAGCGCCTTATCTACATATTAATTACACCGTCTGAATTCGTTCCACCAAGTTATCCTTCACTGCTACCAGTTTCCCTTGCAAATTTTGTCTCTAACTTGAAAGCGTCGATGTAATTACTTCTCTTGATGAAATAAGCAGGTTTACTACTTATTAAATTTATTTCAAGAAAAAGAAACATGAAGTATTTTAAATAGATAATTATAACTATTTGTTTTTATCATTTTGTGCGATAATCACTTACTAAAAGCCGAAAGGAAGATAAATTTTTAGTTTTAGACAATGCTGCTTCCAGAAATGAAAGCTGCTACTTCAATTGAAAAACTGGCAAGCGCTTTCTTAGAAAAAAAAAAAAAAAACTTCCCTTCATACAAATATCACATCCATCAACAGAGATCAAATTAGGGGTTTAGCGAACTTTGTGAGAAAAAAAAATCGGGAGAACAAGACGCTATCGTTTTTTTTTTTTTTTTTTTTTTTTTTTTTTTTTTTTTTTTGATAACCGACAGATTTACACCATCATGTACTGTTTTGAAATGACCATTCTCCCCGCTATGGTTTCTTTACCCCGACTACAAAATGAAAAATTCCACACTACTATGTTGCTGAAATCAACGTCAGTCATGAAAACAAAAAAAATTTCCACCCAACACAACAACGAGTTCCCGATATCAAATCATATGCAAATAAATTACAATCAGAATTTAATTGAAAAAATGTAAACGAATGCTGACAAATATAGGAATCCCTTGTTTGGCTCCGAAAAAAAAAAAAAAAAAAAAAAAAAAAAAAAAAAAACAAAAAAAAAAAAAAAAAAAAAAAAAAAAAAAAAAAAATAAAAATAAAAAAAAGTGAAAAAATATCATTTCGATATTCACAAACTATTCCAGAAGTTATATAAAAAGGCAAAACCGAAATTCAACAGCAGGGAAAAATTGGTTTCACACTGGACAGGGGTATCTTAAAAGTCATTAGTTTTTTTTCTTTTTTTTTTATAAAACGGAGATTCTCTCTCTCTCTCTCTCTCTCTCTCTCTCTCTCTCTCTCTTAATACTGGTAAATCAACAGACTGACAGTTTTAACTGCAAACGAATAACTGAGAGACTTTCTTTGCAACTTTCTTTGCAACGGTCAAACACTAAAATGACAAGAAGAGACTTTCTTTAAAACTAACCAAACTATAACCAACGACCAAACACTAAAATGTCAAATTACGCCCCTAAAGAAACGAATTAAGATAGTAATTTTAATACCTAACATCTGACTAAAGGAAATAAGGGGAAAACACGCCTGGCTTAACACAAAACGTTAATGGTAAAGATTTTGGCACGAGTAAAAAAAAAAGGGACATAGAGATAAAATAAACGAATAAAAACGAGAGATTAATGAAAACGATGACGTAATCTAAATAAAACATGAGGAGCCAGTAAATATCAATATTTTTTCAACAGAGCAGACGAGAGCATGAAACGTGCGTAATGAAACGGGTGAGAAAAACGCCGTCGATAAAAATCAAACGCCGATCCAAAAACGTAAAATTTGGACGGTAAATAAAAAAACACAAAACAATAAAAAATCATTAATCAACAAGCATTTTCATACCAGAGCTTTTCTAAATCCCCCCGACGCGAAAGCTGATTTCGCAACCGAATGCTGGCAGTGGATTCAAATTTCAAAATACCTCGAGCATATCAGGAAAAAGAAAAAAAAACTAATATTTTACACACAAAAAAAGTTTGTGATTAAATCTCTGGGGAATTAGCAGCCTGTCGAAATACGTCATTGCCACAGCCAATTGAATAAATTACCAAGTTAAAACTTACATAATGATATCATAGCCATATCTTCGCGTATGTCTAAATGAGATATCAAAATGTAATGCTTAATATCAAACGTCCTCAATTCTTAAATCATTAAACAAAGAAGAGAGAGAGAGAGAGAGAGAGAGAGAGAGAGAGAGAGAGAGAGAGAGAGAGAGTAAAATTTATAAAAGAACAGATTCGACTTAGTCGGAAGGGTGTGATCGTCAATGACGATTCTGCTCAATAATTTGCCAAAAGTTGTGTTCTGTCAACCCCAATTCCATTGGTACTGTATACATCTCTTGGCCATGCAACTTGAAAATAAGCATCGCTTTCGACCCACACGATTTCACATGAAAATAATAAAAATGAGTACGGGATGTTACCAGGTAGATGTACTTGTATACGGGCAATAAAATTAACTATAAACCAAACCATTGGATATGGGTAAATTTCATTATCTGGCGTGTTTAAATTGAGGTTGTACTATCAGCATTACTGATTAAAGTAATAGTAGCAGTAATTGTAACTATTGTAGTTCTTGATATGGGGGTAAATACTCAAAACATAAAAATACTCCTCAAGTCCAACATAAAATTACCATCGAATACCTTCACGAAACAAGAATGCCAGAAGGCAATTTCAGTTAGAAACAAAAGGCCTTTTCCCTCTCAACTGGGCCCCCTACACCCCCGCCCCCACAAAAAAAAAAAAAAAAACACTAACACACAAACACAAAGGGAAAACGCTTAATACACTGGGAGAGAGAGAGAGACAGAGACAGAGAGAGCAAACCCATTACGGCTTGGCTTTTCCTCTAGTTCCAAAGATGCAAGAAATGAAAGGCAACATAATGGTCAGATGAGAGAGAGAGAGAGAGAGAGAGAGAGAGAGAGAGAGAGAGATCCTCCAACACTAAGATCACTGATGGGTGGAAGAAGGGAGGGAGGGAGGGGGAGCAATCGATGGCTTCGTACAAAGAAGAAGGGATTTTGGAGGAGAATAAAGTGTACAATGGAGAGGACAAACAGGACGAGGGGTTGGACATACAAAAGATCTTTGCCCATCTTCTGTCGGAGACTTTACGGTGGCATACTCCGTCGGCCCTCGTTGCATCCCAGACGAAATATCTAAATCGAAATGACGTCTCCCTGGAATTCTCTCTTCCTCCGTTTTCCAGTGATTTACAGTTCCTGATTACCTTTTACTCTTTCTTTCTACGTCTGTCATTTTGAATGAATGATATGCGTGATAAGTAAAAACAAATCTCTTTCGTCCACTACGACTGCCATTAATCACAATATTGACTTTTAGTGTATCCTACTATTACAATATTGAGCATCAGCGAATGAAATATGTCAGTTCTACTTGACCATAACAAATGATCACGTATTATTGTTCCAGTGAGCGCGTTTTTTCTAATAGTAAACGCCACTTGCATCTGAATATAGCTGTGTTCACCTGACCTACATTCCTAAGCAAAAACGTGAAGATGACTGCATGAATCTTTGTGATAAAAAAATATTTTTTTTTAAGGATTTCTTTATACATTTTCCTATGCAAAACTCTACCTTCAAGTGTGACCCCAACTTATCCGTGATTTGAATAAACCTGATACTGTCAAAATACAGAAGCTTTCATAAAGACTATAGTCAATTTTAACACAGTAATTTAAAAAATATATAACCCGTCCAGTTGTCATTATTTCTTAATTGTCTACCACTGCAGGGGGCGTGGGCCTCATCTGAACGAAACTGAATCCATTTACACGAGGATGATTTGGTCGAAATTTATCCATTAGAAGGAAACAGAAAGGCAGACAGCAGTACGGACAGTGCCAGCGGACAATCTCCTATCAAAATGATCGCTAACTTACAACTCAGGTGAGTTACTTACAAGGATCTTTAGTTACAATTAATCAAGTTTTCTACTATTCAAGCAACAGAGAGAGAGAGAGAGAGAGAGAGAGAGAGAGAGAGAGAGATCCGCATTCCTGGTAATTCAGACGTCATTATCTTCCCCAGGGAATAAACCCCACCTAGTTTAATTGGTTTAAGAACAAATGGACCAAAAGGGATTAAAGGCGCCCGGACAAAATATATAAGCAAACGTTTAATTATGAGCTGAAGCTGATATTTAAGCTGAAGCTGAAACTCTGTACAGCTGAAGTCTTCAACAAAAACACCGAGTCGCAAAAACAAAGGTCATCGACTCACGCCGATGGAGAGACACTACATCAAACTGAAAACTGAAAATCAAATGGCCACTAACAAGACTTTGCTGTACTGATAAAATAAAGCCGACAATAAAATCCACCTGTCTTCGTGACACCGGAAGTTGTTAATGGACAAAAAAAAAAAAAAAAAAAAAAAAAAAAGTGTTATCTTTTTCATCATAACAAGGATGTTTTTCACTTTTGCGCCACCAACACCAGTATTTGCAACCTGTATATTATTTAACGCGGCAAATAAACACGAAGGTATAAAATCCAAACACCGCACTTCAGTCTGGCTTCCACCTTCATGGGAACAAACCACTACAGCAGCTTCGGTGCGGGAAAATATCACAGACTCTGAAACATTTAAGTAAAATTCCTCCCCCCACGCAAATCACGGCCTCAAATTCAACGGCATGAGATATGCACGAGTGCCAATAAAACAAAGCTGGGGTAAATGGCGTTTATCTTTTGCATATATTCACGCGTATCAAGAATTATTTTTATATGATATAAAACTGCAGACTTTCCGAACCTGGCCACGAAAGGAGAGGGGCGGGGGAGGGAGGATAGATGTAGAGAGGAGAGGAGGAGGGAGAAAGAAAGACGGGAAACAGGGAGAGAGGGAGGGAGGGAGGAAAGCAGGAGAAGACACGAGCAGCGATAGAGCGAAGGAAAGATGCCTCATCGCCACATACTTGGAAGTCTTGCTAATAAGACTCTCAAGACCAAAGTTTCCAGTAATTCCAGACTTCTCTCGGCATACCACTTTCCAGGCGGTGTTATGCCTCATTTCCTTTTAGCCGTCCTTCCACACGCTCTTGCCGAACCCAACCAACAACCCCCCAACCCCTTCCAACCCCCAACCAACAACCAACATCACCGCCAACACCCGACCCTTCCTTCCTTGTCATCTCGCTTCACCCTTCCCTGACCCCTGGGGACATGGGATGCCCCGACCTCTGAACTTTCCCACTTTCTGCTGTTATTTTTTTCCCCCAATTAGCCAGCCTCTCTCTCTCTCTTCGACACACACACACACACACACACACACGTGACCCATTGATACTTCGAAGCCACAATAGCAGCTACAATATTACACCAACGACAACGATCATAAAACCCTAATGTTTATCTACACATTTTCGTTCGGGATCTAAACACCAAGAAACGGAACTCTTTTAACTAAAAAATACATAAATATATAAAATAAAAATTAAGATTCACATTTTGCTCTCAAATAAACCCTGAGGCGCTGTATTTTACTGTATACATTTCGCAGTAAATAAAATATATACCGGTACACTATTTCACACCTTACAAAACTACAATGAACTGCCTACCGTCAAATCAATAATTACGAGCTGTCATCCCAGTTACTACCGAGTAAGCATGTTGCCGCTGATCTTGACAGTAACGATACAATGCAATAATTACGTTTCATTCACTAAACCGGTTACTAGTTTTCTCTCGAGGCTTAGGGGAAGTATGAAGACACTGCATATATTATTATTCAGACAGAACTAAAACTTGAACAGACAAGGTACACAATGCTAAGAAATTCACAATCTCGTGAAAAACAGTTTGTGTAATAAAAATAAACAATTATTATAGTAAACTGTATTACTATGCAAGAGGCAAAACCAAAGATTTCAAACACCTGACCATTATCATTATTCCTCATCAGTGATTAAATGGTGTTCGAAAGTCGGCTTTTTTTTTTTTGTTACATAGTACAAATAATTGTGGGTCTATATTACACAAAGAGGTACATGATGTAATCAATCGTTATAAATACAGTACAAAATGTAAATAATCGTTGTGAATAAAATGAAACTGTAAATCATTTGAACTTTGCTGACGGGCCGGGGTACACGCAAATACCAATAACGATACGTTATAAATAAAATGTAATTGTAAATCATTTGGACTTTGCTGACGGGTAGTGGTACAAACAAATACCAATAACGACAATACGCACGAACGATTTTGTACCAAATAACCCACGAAGACCCCTTTATCCACACGAAGACGGATCTCCCCCTTTTGTTTCACTCAAAACTCCCTTTTTGCTGAGGGACCGGAATTTGAGAGCTTAATCAAATTTCCCGTTTCCAATTCGGTCCTCAATGAGGGACAAAGGACTCGCATTAATAACTTCATGCGACCATTTTTCCTCGTCTTTTATTTGACCCTCTCACAAATACCGTGAATAACAATCGCGCGAGTCATCAGTGTCATGTGCAGCTTTCCTCCAATCCCTTTTTTTTATTCCTTTCTTTCTTTCTTTTCTTACCCTTTATTTTTCGTTCTCCTCCACTTATTCTTCCCTAACCTTCTTCCCCCTTCTTCGGATCTGTATTGCATATTATGAATTTCCATAATCATCGTATATACGTTATCTTTCTCATTCTTTCCCCCTTTCTGCATTACAATAATTGTCCAGTAGTCTCTCTCTCTCTCTCTCTCTCTCTCTCTCTCTCTCTCTCTCTCTCTCTTATTTTTTTTACACGTTCCCTTCAGTATTAACGTTGTTTATATTTCCATCATGTCTTCCCTCCAATTTACTAAATTATTCACGACGTTTATTCATGCACCTCTCTCTCTCTCTCTCTCTCTCTCTCTCTCTCTCTCTCTCTCTCTCTCTCTCTCTTCGACAATTCAATATGAAATTCTGTTGTTGTCTGTCGTCCGGAGCTCAACCGTTACTACATTATATTATGGAATTTCGTGTTGCATATCCTACTTGCTGCAAGAAGCAGAATCCTCGCGAAATTTATTCGCTTTGATATTACAATGGATTTGAATGCATGATTCCCTTTTTTTCTTTATATTCTTAACATCTAATTCACTTTCCGAAAGAGGTGTTCAGACTTCAAGTGAGGCTGAATGAAATGGAATATAAAATTTAGGCCAAAGGCCAAGAGCTGGGACCACGAGGTCATTCAACGCTGAAAGGGAAATTGAGAGTGGAAAGACCTGAAAGGTGTAACAGGAGGAAAGTAAAGGTATAGGATGGAAATTGAGATGAAAAAAAAGAGAATATGAACGAAGGTACAGTAATAAGGAATGAAAGGGAGGTTGCATCTAGGGACCGAAAGGGACACTGCAAAGGACCTTAAGTAATGCCTACAGTGCACCGCGTGAGGTGCAATGACTCATTTAACTCCCTCCCACCTCCGGGAATGTGAGGTTGAGAATGTGAGTCTATTTCCGACTTCTTACTGAAGGCCCACTGCTTCATCACTTGAGCAATCCAAAGTGTTTTCAATTTCTTGCTAGACACGAAGATTGGATGTAAATGAAGGAATCTGGCAAAAGATGTACTTGGAAATTCCACATTTACGTTGATTCTACGTCTATCTTTCTGCCAAAGTGACGAGCCTGCTTGACAATTATACGGTAAAGAGAAGTTCCTATGAGCTCAATACTCCCGTGAGTAATGGTAATCGCTAAACACACACAAACCACGTGAGAGAGAGAGAGAGAGAGAGAGAGAGAGAGAGAGAGCAAAATCAAGGTAAATTGAAATATCCCGTAAATTGGGGGACTAAGTCTTTCCTACGACGACAAACGACGATCCAAATTTTTCAATCTTGTAGGATTCCGGGAAATGAAAATAATAATGTAACTGTAGGACAGACAGAGAGATAGACAGTAGTCTTCGAGAGAGAGAGAGAGAGAGAGAAATATCCTCACAAATTTACCGGGCGAAATCATTCAAGAATTCCGAAATGTAAAAATCGAAATTGGATAAAAGCCCGGCCAACCCATTAACCTGGAAAGGAAGCATTCGCTTCACGCACCATTTCACTGTGAAGCAGCTGAGAGAGAGAGAGAGAGAGAGAGCACAATCCATTTAACAGGGGAAAAATCGCTACCCGCCAATTGACCTTCCTCGCATCAAAGGTTAAGGTCGAGCGTCGATTTAGGGGGGAAAAATGACTTCAATACCGAATGCTTCTATAAATAAGAATTAATTCTCCAGCGGAAAACCCGCTTAGATTTTTAAGACTGCTGGTAATTATTTAGATTTCTGGAATAAGCTTCAATAAGAATTAATTCTCCAGCAGAAAACCGCTTAGAGTTGGTAATTATTTGGATTTTTCGAATAAACTATGATTAGTAGATGCCCCAGCATATTCAATTTTGGTATCTATTATCTTCTTCTAAATATATCGCAAATACAGCACATGGAAAAAATCCACAATTTGTCTTTATTATAATCCCACACATTCTATTGTTAGAAGCTTAGAAGTATGCATTTGGTAATTGGCCAGTCGACAACAGTATGTGTATGTATGTATGACATATATATATATATATATATATATATATATATATATATATATATATATATGTATGTATGTATGTAGTATGCATGTGCTTGTGTGTATGTATGTATATCTATATGTATACATATATATTTATATATATAAACATATATATATATATATATATATATTATATATATATACACACACACACACACCTACACCTATATAAAGTCTAAAGTCTATCGAGTTGCTCTCAAGTTAGTCCCCTCACGAAATGCCACAGACGGATAGCGAAAATATATCCGGGCTGCAGGCGGTCGGATCCGAAGCTTAAACTCTCATCAACGCTGGCATTCTGTAAAATGTGAATATATGTCGGTGAATAAATCATTTACGGGAAACAATGTTGTCCTGAATCGTCCACATTAATCACTGACGGGAGGAGGAAAATGCGTGGGATATTCCGCATAGCATTAAATATCATGCAGTTTCATTCAGCATAGTTATGGAGTGAGGATTATAATCTTTTTTCATTTTTTTTATAAATACCATATGACATTAATCCTCATAAATATCGGATTGTTTTAAAAAACATCGAACGGCATTAATCTTTCGCACAAAAAAATAACGCACGGGCTTAATCTGTGTACAAAATCGAGTTGAATTCATCACTGAAAATTATTGCAGAACTGAAAAAACAGACCATATAATATAATCATGCATCAATTGACTGGCATAATACTTTGGATGCTACAGACATCTAATACGAAAATTTTATTTGAAATATACAGAACTTTCACACGAAGCATAATTTTCGGAAATATCTTTATCTTCCTAAGGTACATTAGAAAAAAGGGTATAATTATCTCTCCGAACATGGACATAAAATAGTAAATGCAAAATAAGTTGATTAAAATAGATATATTATCTTTCCGTGCATGGAAATAAAATACTAAATTGCCAAATTAATTAATCACAACAGTTTAAAATAAAAAAAAATTGCTGAGACCTGACATGCGTCAGGAGTGAACAAATACAAGTAAAGCAATTGAAAAGTAAAATATAGGTTAGACCTTGAACCACCTTCCAATTAATCTATTAAGCCCTTGGGGGCAAAGGGAGATCCCAGACACCTTTAGACACCAATAAAGTTATATTGATATTATTTACTCTTCACAAAATTTCTGGTAAAAGTTGATAGCCGTAAAAAAAACATCAAAGGGTACACCTTCAAAACTCAACCTTTTTAATAAAAAGCGTTACTCCAATATCAATTTTACGTCCGAGATTTCTTTACCTGCAATTTCCATTTCATATTTGGTATTAACCACCCAGCTCTCTCTCTCTCTCTCTCTCTCTCTCTCTCTCTCTCTCTCAGTAGTCTAGTTTGGAAATTCACTTCCAGCAGAGGATCGAGAGAACATTTACATTTTCTACAACTTTTCTCCTACAACTTTTTAACTTTTTCAACTTCCTTTCTTAAAAAATTCTTGCGCTCTTTTACGCGCTTCCCCCTTTCCGCACTTTTTTCCTGAAAGAGGAAGTCTTACATCTAGAAAAAAGTAGAAAATAGGATATAGTAAAAAATACAGAAAAAAATTAAGAAGTCTCTTGTTATGATAAGGCAATAAATACGAATTTTAAAATTAAAAGAATCCACGAACATGAATACCTAAATATCATTAATAACTTTATTCAAATTAGTTTATCCTCACCCTCATAAAGATTCAATATTAATAAAAACAAAACTTTCACGTCCGGGAACAGATTAAAAAAAAAAAAACATTGTGAAGGCGAATCTTATTTGCTATACTCTACAACTATATACACAACTGCCATACAAGCTTTCCGTCTTCTATTCATCTTCTATCTGTCGTGTATTTCCCGATATTGCAACAAATCCTTGTATATTTTTCTCCGACCTCACAACAGCCACCATCCACCTCTGGTTCACACCCAATCTGGAATTGCTCCTTCCGGGATGTATAGATGAATTGTTAACATTGATGAATGGGGGAATTGTTAACATTGTCAACATAATCTTTTTGCCCATTCCTCTTTCTACTTTTTTGTCCAGATTTACAACTATCCTCATATTTCTATCTTCTTATCTTAGTCGTTCGGGTTACTTCAAACTCGTCTTTGACATCTCACATTTTAAATGAAGAGATCAAAGTTCCCCAAAAAAAGACGCATTTGTTTCGAAAACAGAAGTTATCTACTTAAAAAACCATCTTTCCACCATCGGTCACTGTTCTGCGGAGCTGAAGGGAACTCGCCTCATCATCTCAGGCAGTGTGTGACATCCGATAAGCCACCAGGACTCCATAATGGCAAAGTATTTAACTGAACAACCAAGATTCCAAAATGGCAAAGTATTTCACTGAGCAACCAGGAATCCAAAATGGCAAAGTATTTCACTGAAATTCATTACAAAGCAATGTAATTCCCTCATCCCCATATCATCCCATATTTCATAACTGCGTTTCACTTCTCGACGGGTTAAAAAGCCCTTTTGGCTTCTTTGTCATTTACGGGAGGACGGAAATAAATAAAATCCCAGTTTTAATTAATAAAATGCCAGTAAAGTTACTGAGGCTCTTGCAAAATGAACTAGTGCGCAGCTTCAACCCACCACTAGATACAGCCCTAGACGAGACGAATCTGAATCTAGCGAAATAACTTTCTTTTTTATATGACGCGGAGGTAATAAATCTTATCATCTCATTGGGAAACTACCATATTCGTTTGCTATACTGTAGCCTCTTCATGAGACGAATCCACAAGCACCAATTTCAGCGTTCGACAGAGAGAGAGAGAGAGAGAGATTCATTAATTGCAATCACACAACAGAATTCTAAGTATTTCTGAAACAAAAGATGTATAAAATAGATTATTTGCTAAAATTAGCGGGCTAACTTACGTCACTATACCAACTGAAATTGATGAAAAAAAATAGGACCAAGATATACCTTCATCCAAGATCTACGTACACACATCTTTAGACTTTGCATCCATCTGAGACTTTAAAAGAACCAAAAAGATATATTCCCAGCCAGCAACAGCTGCAGTCAAGAGAAGATCGCTTTAGTAAAAAAAAAAAAAAAAAAAAAAAAAAAAAAAAAAAAAAAAAAAAAAAAAAAAAAAATCTATGAATATATTACACTCAGAAAAAATTCAAATGTAAAAAATCCCTGTACAAGTTTGTTAACACGACTGATCAAAAGGAGAAAAATCCTCTTTTGTGCCACGCCACATCGACTCGCGTCGGCGGAAAGGTCAAAGATCTATATAGCCAAGTCTCAAGTCACGGAATTTACACCTCGGGTATTAAGGGTGGAGAGAGAGAGAGAGAGAGAGAGAGAGAGAGAGAGAGAGAGAGAGAGAGAGAGAGAGAGAGAGAAACCACAGAGAAAATCAAGAATGCATTGTTTCTGGTGACAGAATGTACCAGAGAAAAATACAGTGCCATTTGAATGCAAAAACCAATTCCGCGGATAATTCATTAGTACTTAACTCTTTGGAGATTAGCATCATGAGAACGATTCCTATGTAACCTGTCAAGACTAACTTTCTATTAACCCTAGAGCTAAAACACTGTCCTATAGCACTAGACATTTTAATGCTGAGATTAACGTAGCTGCATCTCCAGTTTTCTTGAAACACGAAGAAATATCTTCCCGTTTTCTTGAACCATGAAGAAAAATCTTCCCGTTTTCTTGAAACATGAAGAAGAATCTTCCCGTTTTCTTGAAACATGAAGAAAAATCTTCCCGTTTTCTTGAAACATGAAGAAAAATATTCCCGTTTTCTTGAAACATGAAGAAAAATCTTCCCGTTTCTTGAAACATGAAGAAAAATCTTCCCGTTTCTTGAAACATGAAAAATCTTCCCGTTTTCTTGAAACACGAAGAAAAATCTTCCTGTTTTCTTGAAACATGAAGAAAAATCTTCCCATATTCTTGAAACATGAAGAAAAATCTTCCCGTTTTCGTGAAACATGAAGAAAAATCTTCCCGTTTTTTTTGAAACATGAAGAAAAATCTTCCCGTTTTCTTGAAACACGAAGAAAAATCTTCTCCTACATAGCAGGAATACCATATCGATATTCCTGCATACAGGACTACCTAAAACTCTATAGACTGTTGTAAGTGAACTGTATGTAAATTTATCGGAATCTAAGTTACATCTGTAATCCACAAATATCATTTCACGGATCTGGATGAACGAACACCAACCAGCGCTGATGGCGCCCTCAGCAAAGCTTCTCGACTCAGGTCAATCCAAGTCCTGAATCACAATAATGACTATTTGAACATCTGTAAAGCGAGTACAAAGCATCGTCTGTTTAACCAACACAGACACCTGATAACTCAAGTCTTGCTCAGCTCCACAAAAACGGTGTGAAAACATTGCCTAAAATTTTAAAGCACGGGATGAAAAGTTCAAAAATTGTTGCGGGCTCAAGACAATCTTTAAAAAATAATTTCTCAAAAATTGTTATGGAATCAAGAAAGTCTTTAAAATAATTTTTTTTAATGTCTTTCTTGGCCCACATCAATTTACGAACTCTCCAAGCACAATGTTCAAAAACCCACAATACTATACATAACTTTCGAGGGCGAATGGAAGATAAGCTATTAGAGACGAAAGCAGAACGTTCATTTATTATTCAGCGAAACTTAATTAAAAAGACTGAGCATAAAAATTCGGTCGAATAAAACTGGGAAAAAACCCGAAAACCTGTTAAATTCCACCGGCACGAGGACACTCAAGAATAAAAAAAACTCAAGTAGTCGCCACCGTGACATATCTGGACTCGGCCTCTCAACCTATATTAATTAACCCGGTCACCGAGGCACTATGAAATATGGAGAGAGAGAGAGAGAGAGGAGAGAGAGAGAGAGAGAGAGAGAGAGAATTAATCAACCATGTAGAGGGCAAGGCTCAAAAGCGAAATATGTTGCCTGCGCCTACGATGGTCGATGATACAACCGCCTAGGACAGCGTTGGTAACGAAATTAATTTTCACTAACAAAATCAACAATGATGGACATCGTAGCCCTCTACAGCGCGAAACCAAATAAGGACGGAGATTTGAAGTCAGCAATCCCAACGTGAAGGGCTCCATGAACTTAAACCTGATACTAAAAAAAATTATCAAATAAATAGATCAACTTCCATAAAGCTTAAGAATATTTTTACAAAATTCAAGAACTATCTTCCTGTCCCTGATCTCCCTGACTGTTAAAAAAAACTTACTTTCTGCCTTTCTTAAGTATGCATCTTAGTTCTACCAGACCACTGAGCTGATAAACAGCTCTCCTTGGGCTGGCCAGACGGATTCGATAATTTACCTGGCTAGGAACCAATTGGCTACTTAGCAAAGGGACCTACAGGTTATTGTGGGATCCGAACCACATCGAGAAATGAATTTCTATCACCAGAAATAAATTCCCCTTGATTCCTTGATGGCAGAGCGGGGAATCGAACCCGGACACTGAGAATCTGTCTTTCTGAACATGGCTTAACCGCTTATGCAAAGTAACACAAGAGCTTGCATTTTCGAATATCTTTCGTAAACAAATAATTAACAGACATAACGCCTATACAGATATACATATAAGCTATCCATCACTTGTTCTTTACACAGACTTGTATTGAAACCATTCCTACAAGCGACAGTATAAAAGCCACTCACTAAACCGCTACCATCTTTCCCCCCAAAAAAAAAAAAAAAAAAAAAAAAAAAAAAAAAAAAAAAAAAAGCACCGGCTCATCCAGTATCCTAAAACACAATAGAAGCCAAATGAACTTTAATGATACCAAGTGGCCTAATGGCTGGGAAACTAAAGAGAAAGAAAGTATATAGTAGACGAACCCACAACCTCAGTAGTCCAGTGGGATGAAAGCGAACTTGAACTAAATAATGGGAAAGAAGCTAATGGCTCCCGAGTGTGGTTTCCAATTACTTAATGCAAATCGAATTTTCATAGCCACTCCACCTTTGATGTTCGTTTAACAGCCTTAGTAATTCAATGCTTTCTACTGTCTTAACTTTCGTTTGATTTAATCGATAGCCATAAATGTTATAAAACAACTTATATAACCTAAGTAACAATTCAAAGTAGTATAATTTAACTTTCGTCTGATTTAATCGATAGCCATAATGATATAAATCAACTAACCTAAGTAGCAATTAAAGTAGCAAAATTAACCTAACTAACAATAAAAGTAGCATCATTCACGCAATAGAAATATCAACAGATAAGTTAATGTCAATGGGAGCAACAATTAAAGTAGCATAATCAACCTAAGTAACAATTTAAGTAGCATAATTCACGCAGCAGAAATATCAACAGATAAACTAATGTCAACGGAAAAGTTTAAACTAAAATGCCATTGTTTTTCTATCATTATGGGCAGAGGGCATTATCCGGGTTAAACTATCACAGGCACCCAACTTCTCCTTAACATCTGTTAATACCAACATAAAGAGAAGTCTCGTAATTAGTGTCCAAATTCTGAATCTTCAAGTCTCGGTGTAATTAGTGTCCCAAATCTAAACCTTCAAGTCTCGGTGTAATTAGTGTCCCAAATCTAAGCCTTCAAGTCTCGGTGTAATTAGTATCCGAAACCTAAACATTAAAGTCTAGATGATATTAGAGTACAAAATCTAAAACCATATAAAGTCTAGATGTAATTATTGTCCAAAATCTACAACCTAAGTCATATCAAAATCCCGAAGAAAATCACTTAAGGAAAGACTTTCCCGATCCAGTCCAATTTTATTCTCCTTTTACTACAACTGACACAACGGCATCGAATAACTGAGGTCATTCCACTGAACTTGAACATACTAGTCTTAAGGTCACGACAAACGCCCCCCATTACTTCCCAGGAGAATGCACCCATAAATTTTTGAGCAACTATGCAAATTGCAGTGACGGCCAAGCACGCAGTCTTACTTATACTCTGATAAAGATCGATACTCTTGGAAAGTAAATATTTTCATAAATCTAAAATCTCCCTTTAAGGCTGTACATTATGATGATAGGAGTTTATGAATTCCATATTACTGTGGATCTCCCAAAAATAAGTAAATGTATAAATAAATAAATAAATAAAACATATACCAACTGTGGGACTTACAAATCGTGCTCATCGAAAGTCCATAGGTAGCCAACACATACCTGAAAATAAAAAAAATCAAATTAGTTTCTGTATGCTTACAAAATTCAAAATACAACTTAAACACCAGCATTTAATTGAAGAATGTCTTCCAACCCCTGAAAACAAACATTACACGGTAACGCAAACATTCATTATAAGCAAATCAAACATTTCATAATTATGCTGTTCTTAATTGCACCTAAAATAAATACACAAACTATGAGTGCTTTGGAATCCAAAACAAAAAATCCAAATATGATGAATTTGTTGAGCAAAGGAATATGTGTAAACACTCCACGTTCCTCTCTTGCATTTCCCTCTCCGCTTCCCTTGCCTTTCCCCTATTTCTCTCTCTCTCTCTCTCTCTCTCTCTCTCTCTCTCTCTCTCTCTCTCTCTCTCTCTCTCTCTCTCCCCATTCATCATCCCTCCGGGGCCTCGGTCGTATTTCCAAGTTCATTTCGACACAAAATAAGATATTTTCAATATATTCCACCGCCAGGAAATACGTTACTTACTACAATCCCATAAATTGAAATCCTGCAAGGACGCTCTCCATGCAACAGACAGTAAAATGACAAAACGGAAAAGACATAATGGAATTATACAAGGGAAGCTCAAAATGCAAAATAAATACATGCATTCACACAAGCAAATACTCTTTGCGTTTAATGCACCACTACAAATTTCAACATAATATTGGCCGCACTTTTCTGGGGCTGCGTCCAGCAATCTGAGGAAGATGAAAAAAATAGAAATACTGAACATTACGTTTGAATATACATACACATAGAAAGAATGAATAAATAGAGAGAGAGAGAGAGAGAGAGAGAGAGAGAGAGAGAGAATATCACATTCTTCACACGAAGGCAATGAAACACATTAATTTATATTATTCCCTCCTCCCCACCACCCCCCCCCCCCCACAAAAAAAAAAAAAAAAAAAAAAAAAAAAAAAAAAAAATTGAAATATCAATGGAATTTTCTACTACCGTATCTCGATACGAGAAAGTGCCAAGATTCTATTTGACATTCGAGTCATTCTCTTTCCGATGACCCATCTACACTTATATTCACCTTAAAATTTAACTTTTTTTTTTTTTTTTTGTCCACTTATCTCCGCTGGGCATCTCCTCATTCACTTCAAATGTCTCTCCACTGTTATCGTCCTCCTCCTCCTCCTAAGCATATTTGATACTCTTCACACGTCAGTTCCAGACAGTGGGACCCCATTGTTTCATTTAATAAGTATAACCTGGCGTCACATGACAAGATTGAAGGGGAATGGGAGTAACGGGAAACAAGAACAGCTAAACAAACCGCTGGGGACTGGAAAAAAAATTCATTATGTGGATGGATAATAACTAAGGTAAATTTGCCAGGTTATTAAGGGGGCATCATGTTTCGAGAGGGTATTTTGGTGCAGTGCGTACACGTCCTATGCGCAAAATTATTTCTCTCTCTCTCTCTCTCTCTCTCTCTCTCTCTCTCTCTCTCTCTCTCTCTCTAGTTAACATGTCTCACCCAATTTATAACCAGATGGAACATTAGCACAAACAGACAATGGAGCGACTAAAAAGTGCATATACAGAAAAAGAAAAAATAAGGGAAAAAATAAAGTAAAAAAACCAAAAAACTAAATCCCCTCATTTATAACGGCTTATTACAATAACACAAACAAAATCCCCTCATTTATAACGACCCATTACAATAACACAAACAAAATCCCCTCATTTATAACGACCCATTACAATAACAAAAACAAAATCCCCTCATTTATAACGACCCATTACAATAACAAAAACAAAATCCCCTCATTTATAACGACCCATTACAATAACAAAAAACAAAATCCCCTCATTTATAATGATTCACTGCCATAAACTAACGTAATTCGAATATACTGTAAAAGAAATGCAATGTGGAACCTTCCTTTCCCATAACAAACTCCATAACAAAATTCCATTATCAGTCCTTCCTAGAGGACAGAGCAAACAAACGCCGCCCTCAACAAATCTGGAAAACAGTTAACGAACCAGAGCAAGCAATGCGCATTCTTTTCTCTTCCCTATGCAAACCCACTTCCGAAAGGTCACAAAAATGTGCAAAATCAACTTTTCGGTTTATCTACTGCAAATTCGGTTGGTGAAAGCCCAGCCGCTTCGTTCAGGAAAAAAAAATAAAGAAAAAAAATAGAGAGAGAGAGAGAGATTGCGTTTTTAAAATAGACAGGCTGACAAACACTAATGTTACTGAGGGATTAAATATAAAAGAGAGAGAGAGAGAGAGAAAGAGAGAGAGAGAGAGAGGTATTAAGTTTTTAAAACAGACAGGCTGACAAACACTAATGTTATTGTAGGATTAAATATAAAAAAGAAAAAGGTTAATAGAGAGAGAGAGAGAGAGGAGAGAGAGAGAGAGAGAGAGAGAGAGAGATTGCGTTTTTTAAGTAGACAGGTTGACAAACACTAATGGTACTCGGATACTGATATAAAAAAGAAAAAGGTTTTCACTTATGTATGCTGGGTTAAGAGATGAAAAGTACACCTTCTTTTTTATTTGTTAACTGAATCTGAACAGAATATAAAAGACTTGATACAAAAGGACCACGCCAATTCGACTTTAATCTAATTCGTACCTGTATACAGCAACCAGGCAATAACAAACTAGAAAGCCATTTCAGTAAAGGAGGGACGGTTATAAGCTTTTTTTTCACCTACGACCACACTAACATTCAATTAAAAATGAATTTATATCATGAACAATAACTATTTCGTTCTATGACTAATTCACCCCCTTAGTAAAGTGCTTCACCATTTTGTACCTGTTATATTGTTCCTCGTTGGTCGCGCGGATTGCGTGCTCGCCTACCGATTTGGTAGCCAAAGTTCGCGCCCCGCTCTGCCAACACACGTGGAATCAGAGGAATTGATTTCTGGTGATTAGATATTCATTTCTCGATATAATGTGGTTCAGATCCCACATCTAGCTGTAGGTCTCATTGCTAGGTAACAAAATGGCTCCTATCCACGTAAAGATATAGAATCCTTCGGGCCAGCCCTAGGAGAGCTGTTAATCAGCTCAGTGGTCTGGTTAAACTAAGATAGACTTAACCTTTTTGTATCTGTTATATTATGGAGGCATTGTAGTCTTTCATTACACAGCTACTTTACGTCTTTCATTACCCACTTAATTTATCTAAAGTGAACTCTATGCAAAACACAAAGTAAAAGTTAACTTCATAATCACAATGGGAAAAGGTTCAGTTAAATTCATTTTCCATAAAAATCACAGACCCGGCCGGAAAGGGAATTCAATTAAATAACTTTGACATCTATGCCTCTGATGTAGAGAGAGAGAGAGAGAGAGAGAGAGAGAGAGAGAGAAGAGAGAGGAAAGAGAGAGAGAGAGAGAGAGAGAGAGAGAGAGGAGAGAGAGCTGACAAAGTTGGTCGGTGAAATGGCCCTTAAAAAGACAACCAGATTGGACGCTGTCCTCGAAACACTCCGAGATTATATAGCGATTTCAATCCGGAGAAACTACAATCTCATCTCTTAATTGCATTAGTGCGTGACGTGAAAGATAGGGAGCGACGGTGGGGGTGTGGGTAGGGGTGGTAGGTGGGGGTGGGGGGGTGGGGGGAAGGGCAAGTGGTAGCAATCCATCAACAAACGACTCCCGACGCTTCAAAATGGACAACCTGATTTGCAGAACTGTTTTGATTTCTTTCTTTCTTTTTTTTTAACAAAAACTTAAAAACTTTTATCATTAGGAAACCACGTAATACTTTTTTTACTGTTAATTTGCTCCTACTACAAACTATTCAATTACGAACTTAATAAAGACGCAAATTGACTGCCTAGATTGTTCAAATTTCTAAAATTATTCTATGTGATATGAACCATTTAAAATTTACAGTTTGACTTCCTCAATTTCTTTTCACATATTATATTGAATAATAAAACCGTTCAAAATTGACAGCCCACACTGAGTGAGACTTAATTCAACATAATCCCCTTAATATTAATGCAATGAAACTTCATAACCGCAATTCATGTCGCCCTCGCCTCAGGATATCTATTTTTGGAAAATAAATTATGGAATCCACGGTTAATAACGATAACTACACGTAAAGGCATTAATTAATTTGAAATGAGACAAAAACTATATATATAGTATATATATATATATATATATAATATATATATATATATATATATATATATATATATATATATATATATATATATATATATATATATTAGAAAATATACATAGAATACATATATAAATATAATACCATATAAATATATATAGGAATAATATTCTTATCAAGTCCCCGAGATGCCACCTGCTTCATAAATATACCACGGGAAATGATACCGGATGGATATATCCCTGGTATTCGGCTATATATATATATATATATATATATAATATATATATATAGATATATATATATATATATATATATATATATATATATATATATATATATATATATATATATATATATATATATATATATATATATATATATATATATATATAGACATTGGAAGCTCTGATGCGGTGATTACGACATTCACTATCTTTCGAAAAACGCTGCTTTACGTCAATCAGAGTTCATCTATGTCAATTCAGCTGATCCATTAATTATTCACCCTGGGTATGATTAAATGGGATAATCATTCTTGGTAACCGGTTGTTTGACAAGACACTTCCCCTCACCCCAATCCCCCACCCAAAACCAACCAGCTTCATCTTACCGGGCCCTTGTAAACCTGGAAAGATTTTAATAAGATTCTTTTCTTTTGATAATTCCCAGTCTTCGTTAAGAATGGATCGAAGCCATAAATGTGCAAGCGTCTTATTGAATGACTCGGTCGAAGTATTTCTCGACATCATGCAAAGCGTCTGAGCTGTGCAGTAATTTATAACAATATATATATATATATTATATATTATATATATATATAGTATATATATTATTATATATATATAAGCTAAGCAAATGCACGAAGGAAAGAGAAACAGCGTGGCATATGCTTTTATTTATATATATTCATCACGTTCCATATTTTTGTGATTCAGTTTATACATTATATCTCTATCTATCTATATACATATATCTATATATATATATATATATATATATATATATATATATATATACACATATATATATATATATATGTAGTATATTATTATAGTATATATTATATATATATATCTATATATACATATAAAAAGATAGTGATGCTAACAAGTATGAGTAGACAGACAATGATAAAATAGTTTTCTTTTGTGTAAAATAAGGGGATCATATCTGTGATAAACATAATATTAATCGTAGCATTAGTATTATAGACGATGGAGGCAAGAAGAAAAAAACGGAGAGTTAACACTCTTAAATCACTACAATATATTCAACTTCTTTCTATGCTCTCCCAAACCTTCCTTTCACGGTTTCTCTCTCTCTCTCTCTCTCTCTCGTCGTCTCTCTCTCTCTCTGGATCTCTCTCCTTACTGTGAATGAACTTGTTCTACGTCTCTGCATCTTCCCTTTTTTATTGCCTCGTTGATCGATTCCCATAACTCTCTCTCTCTCTCATCTCTCGCTCTCTCTCTGCTCTCTCTGTCTCTCACTCTCTCTCTCTCTCTCTCCACTCTATGAGCTGAACTTTATCTAATTTGCTATTGTTCCGTACATCTCTCTTTAACTCACTGGTGTTTGCAAGCACTTTAGATTTCCCCATTCGCTAGGTTTGGATGGCAGAGTGATGGTGAGAGAGAGAGAGAGAGAGAGAGAGAGAGATTCAGACGATTGTGTCGTGTCGTGGAGCTGCTAGCAACTTGGGTGGTTGGTACTAAACATACACACAGACACAGAACCTCGTGCAGTGAAGATATTGATTACCTACCCTTACCCTACCCTTCCCTTGTTATCCACTCCCCCTCCAACCCCCTCCACCACCACCACCGCCACCCATCCATACAACGCCCATCCCCCCCACCCCCTTTTCCTTAACTCCAGTCATCATCCTTTTCATTCCACCCTTCTCTCTCCTCTCTCTCTCTCTCTCTCTCTCGCTTCAGTTATCTTCTCTCTCTCTCTCTCTCTCTCTCTCTCTCTCTCTCTGTTGTATCTAGCTGACTTGATTACTATGATTGGTCTCCCTGGTTGGTCACTAGTAGATTGAGAAGGTTTAGTTGTGGGGGGAAGAGGGGGGGGGGTTGCAGAGGGGTTGGGAGACAGGGGGAGGGCGAAAATCCTCTTGGGGTGGTAGTGGTGACTCTAAGAGAATCTATGCATTCTCATTTCGCTATTTTTAACGCATCGGAAGAATTAATTAACTATTAAGGTCAAATAAAATGTTTCTAATGGTATATACCATAAACGGAGGAACCTGAGAAAGAGATTGGTCTAAATAATCACAAATGAATGGAAACTACTCCGGTAATGTCATGAATAAATCGAAAGGTAAAGTAAATAGCTATAATTATGTGGATTCTTCTTAGTAGAAGAGCAATCCACAGCGCAGCCCAACCTTACTACAACGTTGCACAATAACTTTCGACTAATCGATGGGAATCAACAAAATCTATCGGAGGTGATCCAGAGTAGTTTTTTTCGTGACCCGGCATCTACGACATAATGGAATCTCTTGCTCACTTTCAAAGTTCTTCGGCTTCGTCATGCCTCTGTTAAATAAATGTCAGGTTGGTCAAAGCGTTTAAAAGGAGGACCAATAACATTTGTATGACTTTTTCTTATCACACTTCGTTTTACTTACATCTGTTTTTTGTTTGTATGGTGTTTTTACGTCGCATGGAACCAGTGGTTATTCAGCAACGGGACCATCGGCTTTACGTGGCTTCCGAACCAAGTCGAGAGTGAACTTCTATCACCAGAAATACACATCTCTCACCCCTCAGTGGAATGACCGAGAATCGAACTCGCGGCCACCGAAGTGGCACGCTAACACCATACCGACCACGCCACAGAGGCGCTCACTCTGTTGCTTTACAGATGAATTTGAAACTCATCTGAAAAGCCAACTGACTTAAATATATGGTAAAAGGTTCCTAGCCAC
>NC_061102.1:13812430-13813435 GCF_015104395.2 Macrobrachium nipponense
GTCTTCGAAAGAAACAGAGAGATAAAGAGTGAGTGTGAGAATGAGAGAGAGGCCTTCTCAAATATCTCTCGGTGTCTAAGAGAAGAGAGAGAGAGAGAGAGATAGAGAGAGACAGAGAGAGAGAAGAGAGAGAGAGAGGCCTTCTCAACGTGACTACGTCGGGAAGATAACACTTGGCCAAGATGCATCGCCGCCCCCACCTGCCAATCGCTATAGATAGGCAATCCCAAACTCATGTTCCATCATTGAAATCCGAAGATCTGCAGGGTGCAACGTCAAGAGAGGGGAGGGAGAACGAAAAGAGGGGGAAGGGGAGGGGGAGGGGGAGGGGCAGGGGGGAGGGGGGGGGGGAAGCAGAAGAAGAAGAAGGTCAAGGGTGTATCTGCTATCGTCAGGGAATATGCAAATGGAGGCCTGCTCCTCCAATGGAAGATGATGCTGAGGTCACCGAAACCAGAGCGACCCCCGAGATAGGATATCTCTTCATCGTTATTGGAAAGGAAGAGGAGGAGGAGGAGGAGGAGGCGATATTGATCTGCTACAGATGCTCAAACTCGAAGAAGAATATATTTTAAAAAAAAAAACGAAGATCCACTACACCTTTACATAATGGCACGGTTAAGGAAAGTAAAACAGCCATATTTTACACAACGGTAGATATGACCCAAAGATGTGATGTTTCTTCAAATAACACCGCAGCCAGGACTTAATAAACCGGAACGCTATTGTTCATGAATATTTTAACACGACCATTGATGGAAGCTATCAACGATTTATTTATTTACCTTAAATTATTTTTTTTTTTTTTTTTTACAGAATCACTAATGCATATTGCCTATTTAAATAAATATGTATGTATGTATGTATGTATGTATGATATATATATATATATATATATATATATATATATATATATATATATATATTTATATAGAGAGCGAGAGAGAGAGAGAGAGGAGAGAGAGAGAGAGAGAGAGAGAGAGAGAGAGAGAGAACAATTTAAAT
>NC_061102.1:13816435-13859362 GCF_015104395.2 Macrobrachium nipponense
TGCTGTTTTCTAAACTTCACTAGTAAAGTACTAATATTATAAACTCACTTTTCCTGAGAGAGAGAGAGAGAGAGAGAGAGAAAATATCTTTCCTTTCATAAATGTTAGAATTCAACGACTTTTTTTTCTAAACTTCACTAGTATAAACACACTGCCCCTCTCTTCCTTTAAGGATGGACTTAGGCACCGTACGAGTACTAAGTCGACTGTGGGGGGATCACAGTCAGAGGTTAGTGTCGGGAGTTCGAACCTCCCAAGGAAAGAATCACACTTTGCTCCCCTTCGCTTCGATGCCACAAAACTTCACAAATTACACACACATACACACACACGCATATATATATATATATATATATATATATATATATATATAAGCGTAGTATATTTCATCACCGTAAAATTTTTTTTATTTCGTAAACTTTGAGCTATAATTGTCGTTTAATAATATATATATATATATATATATATATATATATATATATATATATATATATATAAAACAGAACGAGAAGGATGGGGAGGAAGTTCATACGCCATTATCTCAAGGGCAGATCCTTCCTGCCCCTAATTCAATACCAATTCACTTTTGTAATGTAGTTTTTTTATTTTTGTGTGTGTGTATCAAACAAGATCAAGGGAGCGACTCTCTGATCAGACGCAACCTGAATAAGGTTCTCTTAAACCAGGTTGTTTATTTACAAGCACGAAGGGAGAGGAGCACGGCCATGCCTCACATGCATTTCTGTTATCAAGTCTCTCTCTTCTCTCTCTCTCTCTCTCTCTCTCTCTCTCTCACACACACACACACCTACACATTGAAGGAACAGTCTAAACCTTTCGCAAAACAGTAAGATGCGGAAAACTAGAACTTTATAAGACGTCATACGTAAGCGAAAACAAAAACGCTGAAAAAGTGAATCGAATTACTGATTAACTAGTCCACTGCCGGCAAGTAAACAAGATAGCTTGAAAAATAAACTATATAGCCTTTTAAGAGTATATATAAGAACAACAACAACCTTTACAGCCTTTTAAGAGTATATATAAAGAACAACAACAAACTATATAGCCTTTTAAGAGTATATATTAAGAACAACAACAACGCTAATGCTCATATGTACACCTTCCAAAATCTGTTGAACTCTCAGTATGAAAACCTAACGAGAGAGAGAGAGAGAGAGAGAGAGAGAGAGAGAGAGAGACCTTCTTTTTATGTAACGCCAGCTGTTACATCACTAACACCTTATTCGAGAACAGGATCGATCAATCAGCTGGCTGCGTTGATGACGTCACAAAGACATGAGAAAAAGGATAATGCATTCAAGCAAAGTAAGCGTTTAAAAACAAGACGCTTCAAAAAAGCGCCACACACACACAGCAGCATCTTACGAAACTGCATTTCAACAGACTATAACCAGGGAGAGACGTGTGCGTGACATTTGACAAAACTGGAATTCGGGAATGACGTTCCAGGTGCGTGACGCGGAGACATTCCTCAAAGACGTTCTTGCAGCCACAGACACAGGCGCTCTGCAATTGCACGTTGGTTACTCTTCAATTAGCGTTTGCTTCATCTTGATAAAATGGAAGCCAGACACACACAGGACGTGAAATGAGGGGTTATGGCGGTTATGGATCGCCCCCACAGGGATTTAAATCACGAGTGGAATGTCTGGCTTGAGCCACAAGGAAGTATTCCTGTAATTGGGACATAATCAGACATAATCAGCTAATGAATTGTCGTCATATCCTAAAGGACGAATCCAGCGCATTCAACTTATTACTTTCTAGCAATGTAAATCTAAACTAAATTCAATCTACTTTTTAGCTTCACTCGGGTTTAAAAAACCATTTTCTGGCTGAATCAACATAAACTATAACAAAACTCAATGAAATGACTAAACTCATTTACTTGCGATCTCCATTTATTGTTGCATCAGTATGGAAAACTAAGTGAAATTACCTCCAGGAATATACAAGTGATTAACGTTCGAAAAAACTAAGTGAAATTACCTCCAGGAATATACAAGTGATTAACGTTCGGAAAAACTAAGCGAAATTACCTCCAGGAATATACAAGTGATTAGCGTTCGGAAAAACTATGTGAAATTACCTCCAGGTACAAGTGATTAACGAAGAACTCAACCCCTTCGCCTTCAAAATGTTCCTCCTCTTTCCACCATCACTTGAAAACCTTGGGGATATTGTCAATAAAATCGTCCCTCGAGCTAATCAGCAAATGAATTGTCCTCATATCCTAAAGGACGAATCCAGCCCATTCAACTTATTACTTTCTAGCAATGTAAATCTAAACTAGATTCAATTTACTTTTTATCTTCATTCGGGTTTAAACAACTATTTTCTGGTTGAATCAACGTAAACTATAACAAAACTCAATGGAATTACTAAACTCATTTACTTGTGATCTCCATTTATTGTTGCATCAGTATGGAAAAACTAAGTGAAATTACCTCCAGGTACAAGTGATTAACGTTCGGAAAAACTAAGTAAAATTACCTCCAGGTACAAGTGATTAACGAAGAACTCAACCCCTTCGCCTTTAAACTGTTCATCCTCTTTCCACCATCACTTGAAAACCTTGGGGAATATCGTTAATAAAATCATCCCCCGAGCAATTATACAAATTCAACAAAACATAAATAAAAACAACCCTGACAGAATAAACCATTTTTTGGACCTGAATTATAAATAAACAATTCACCGCGTGCCACAAGGGAGTTGGAATTCAACATCTTTCTTCAATGGCACTCAAAACTACTTCAGGCATTAGATCAGTCGACGATTTCCCGGGATGGAGGTATAAATATGCTCCAGTACGATCAATTTTAGTACGTAACGCTCGATAAGAAATGTCACGTATAATGTTCTTGATCACGAAATGTTTAAACAAGCATATACTTTGTCTTTACTGCTTGCAGTCACAATAAACGTTAGTGCCGCTTTTCCAGGACAGACTCTATTAACATCAAGCGCACGCCCGTCCACTCTAAGAAATAAAACAAACATTGGCGTCGGAGACCCTTACATATCAACAAAATGCTTGACAGGACCGTCGTCCCTTCTCCAACTTGAGCATCTCGACTCTTGATGCTGTGTCTGTAATTCTCAGTGACACACACATCACGGCGGACGAAGTTTGTTTAGAGAGAGAGAGAGAGAGAGAGAGAGAGAGAGAGAGAGAGAGAGAGTTATTCAAACAAAGCTATAAGCAACAACGGAATAAGACACGTAAGTTTTTTTTTATCATAAAGACCGTTAACCAAGAGATCTTGGTTCTCGCAAGAGAACATTCCACGCAAGCTAACGCTACATAGAGCAAAGCACAGCTAAAGACGAAACTATGAATGCTTAATCAGGGTAAACATTTCTCGGGTAATGGGATGTATTGTAACTTGCGGAAACTACGTAAACAGCTAACATGCAGAATGTTTATCGTAACGAAGACTAAAATAAATTTTATGCTATATCCAAGTCACGGGAATCTATACCTGGTGAATAAAGATGAAGAATAATAAGAACAGGAGACGTGAAGACTGACGAAAGTACTTAATTCCTTACAGGAGATTTTCTTTGGTTGCAACAGGAATAAGTGAAAGCGTGCTCTACACACCAATCACTCCGATGCCTATAAACAAGGCCAAATCTGTCCACGGTCACCGAGAAAGAGAGAGGATGAAATACAGATGAGGTTTTCTGGCGATCTCTAATCAACATAAGATAAATATTTGCTACACGAAAAAGATAGTCCCATTACACGTTGACACTTTGCAGACATCAGGATGTCTTGTGTGTGTGTGTGTGTGTGTGTGTGTGTGGTGTGTGTGTGTGTGTGTGTGTGTGTGTGTTTAGTAAAACAAAAAATCTTGTTCCAAGTTAAAACTTGCCTCTCTCTCTCTTCTGCTCTCTCTCTCTCTCTCTCTCTCTCTCTCTCTCTCTCTCTCTATATATATATATATATATATATATATATATATATATATATATATACATATATAATATATATATATATATATATATATATATTATATAGCAAATCTTTTTTCCGAATTATCTTAATCCTTATCCAAACGAACAGGGAAACAAGTTAATCTGAAACCCTCTGGACTGGAGACCCAAGTATGACCGACGTACCCAACGAGAGGTCAAATCATGACCCAAAACCTTGACCCTTTCACGAGAAAGTAGGCAATGGAGATGAAGAGAGAGCGAGCTGAAGCGTGTTCATTACTACGTTCAATGTAACATTATCAAGAAGGAAGAGCCTGGACGGTGTCATCCTTACCTCTCTCTCTCTCTCTCTCTCTCTCTCTCTCTCTCTCTCTCCTCTCTCTCTCCAACCTTGAGCCAACTTCCCACGTAACAACAGCTATAAAATAGGACCATTTGGTGAGAGCCGTCTTTAGAATTAATTACACAATTTCATTACTACGACACAATAAAATATCAATAATATTGCACTAAAAGTGATTTTAGTCTCCACAACTGCTAAAAAGCATATCAGCTTGGGAAAATAATTTCACGGTACGTTCATCATTGCAAAAAAACATCTGGCTCATTCATAAGAAAGTTTACCTCAGTACATTTTATAACAATAACAAACCACCACCAATGCCAGTTACACAACGTGATAGCCCTCCAGGGCCACAACAACGAAACAGGAGTAACTGCAGGACTTGTTTTACTATGAAGAAACTTTTTTGATGTCGTAACGGTCTGAATACACACGGTTCCCGAAACTCACATGTCTGCGCAAAAGCTCAAAACTGCCGAAGGCATAAAAGGCAACGCATGAACCTCGATATTACCGAAAATGATTCAAACATCGAAACTTCGGCAAAGTGCCCGAGGAAAGATAATCCCCCTCCCCCTCTGCCCACACCCCCACCCCCTTCAAACCGCAACCAACACACACATCAACGTCACCTGCTGGCGATCATTTCCTTGCAGCAGAAGTTGCAGAAGTTCTAGTAAAAAAAAAAAAAAAAAAAAAAAAAAAAAGACGATGTTACTGTTGTCGCTCCACGCGCAGCAGGAACCACTGCTGGATACTGCTTTGAGAGACATGCATTTTATGTTGCTTTTTTTTTTTTACCTCGAGAAATGCACGTGAATAATAATCACGTGCAGGACTCCAGTTTGACCCACTGCCATAAATGCGAATTTTTCATGGAGCTACAGTCGCCCTAGCTACTTGTTACTACACCTCGAGGAACTACTTACTAATAGGCCGTAGGCTATGCTATTTTTTCTTTTAGGAAAAGCTACTTGTTGCTACTTTTCCACACGTTATTTTACCAAGAGGACCCACAACCAAATAAAAGCTCGCGCGCAACAAGCTAATCTTAAGTTTTCAGCAACAAACATGTTTCTATCGCTGGCTGCTCCTTCTTACCCGAAGCAACTGCTGATGAACGCCTTCTTTTTTTTCCTGGGATAAAAAGAGGCTGCATTTCATCTTCCCTCTAGCAGAAAGACTGTGAGCAATCCTCGGTGCTGTTCTTTTTATCAGCCGAGCAAAAACGACCGTTTTTCGTTTTTGTTTATCGCGAAGACGGCCAAGGTGTGAACAAGCCCTTGCTTACGAAATTAGCAAAAAGAAGAAAAATGGAAACCATTTATCTCCCGAACCATATTTATTCTAAATATATTAAGCAATTTATACTTCAATTGAATAACAAATCAATATGGTAATAATTCATCTTAATTCATATTAATTACACATACTACACAATATATAAGCACACACACACACATATTACATATGTATATTATAATATATATATATATATATATATATATATATATATATATATATATATATATATATGATATGTGTGTGTGTGTGTGTGTGTGTGTAGAATCTCCTGGTCCAAAAAAGAGCTAAGAATGTAAGAGGTTATTAGGTCATTGTGGCTATTAAAACTGAATATATATATATATATATATATATATATATATATATGTGTGTGTGTATATATATGTGTATATATATATATATATATATATACATAGTAAGCACATTAGAGTATGGAGACGCGCTCTGTCCTCTATCCATTTCTTAAAAACACATGACTTCAACAATTAAAAAATTCTTAATGTTGACGTTGCTGATAAGTATTTCAAATCAGCAGAGAGAGAGAGAGGAGAGAGGAGAGGAGAAGAGAGAGAGAGGAGGAGAGAGAAGAGCAGGAGAAGAAGAGAGAGGAGAAGAGAGAGAAGAGGGAGAGAGAGAGAAGATTTAACGGAAAAAGAAAAAAAGATTCAAACTCGACTGAATCCTCATTATTTAGTCAAGACCTTATTAATCTTTCAAGCTTTTACCTGCTTTATTTACAGATACCTATTTACAACATCCCAAGATTCCCTGGCTACTTGCTCTTCTGTCTCTATACGCTCGTGCGTCCGTGCACGTTTAAAATCCAAATACATATATATATATATATATATATATATATATATATATATATATATATATGTGTGTGTGTGTGTGTGTGTGTGTGTGTGTATGTATGTATGTATTGTATTCACAGACAAACGATCTTCTCTAATGTCATAATGATGAACTATCAAATATACTGTTGTGGATCTTGGACAGTTTTCTTTAGTTATATTGCATGCAATAAAATTCTGGTTAAAAGACGAAAACCTGTAACTTAACTTCATCCTCGAATTAAAACTAAATACATATTCAAATATCATAGTTACAGTGGCTATCCGTTGTTTATAATTCCCTCTGTATCATAGAACTTCAAGTAATGGCTGCTGATCTACAAATCAATCAACAAATTCACAATTTTAAATTTATTTTGCGTTGGGTTAAGTTTACATTATACCCACAGAATATCAATAAACCTCAAATCTGGATAGATGGAACCTCCTGACCAAGTGAACAGCTCAATGAATGATATATAGAAAAAAATCACATCAATTCATTAAACAATTTTTGTTGGGCCTTATTGTTATTGTTTCTTTCTTTGGCATTTAAAAGAGATAAGAGATGGGGAGGGGGTTGTGAATGAGCAGTATCGTGGCTCTGAGGGGCTTCCAAAATCAAAGCTCTATTTTCACACAACGACTGAGTTGTTCAGTGACAAAGTCAATAGGAGATTCTACACAATAACAGTGAACGAGGAACAAAAATTCGATAATTAATCATTGAGCGGAGCTGCAATTATTTGGCATTGTAACCTTCAATCAATCCGGCTAGTTGTCATCGGATAAAATGCAGAGAGAGAGAGAGAGAGAGATGAGAGAGAGAGAAGAGAGAGTGAGAGAAGGGAGATGCTTATAAGGAGGGGAAGAAGAGAAAGAGGAACCTGAGGGAGAGGAGAGGAGAGAATTCCATGCTTACCTAAAGTGATAAAATCAACATTTGACAAAACTTAAAAAAACGTGTACATATCACCACAACGCGGAAAAAAGCGTGGCGATCAATCAAGATGACTCCCTAACACATTTTTTTTATTTTACTTCCATCTAGTTACTAACGAAGTGGGATCTAATTACGGAGAAATGCCCTAAAAAATGCTTGATCCTGATGACCTCGTTATTGTTACACACACACACATACATAAAACATATATATCTATATATATATATAATATATTATAATGTCTATATATATATATTATATACATACATTACATATATATATTTATATATATACATACATAAAATCTCTCATCAGATTGAAAATTGAAAACGCAATACATAGAACTAAAATGTCAGGGGACGTCAAACGCTGCGTCTCAAAACTTGAAAGGTAAACCCAACGGCTGACAGACCAATTAACGCCTGCAAGACAGAGTCAGCCCAGGATCAATCCCCGGATGACAATTTCGCAACTTGAAACGAGAGAGAGAGAGAGAGAGAGAGGAGAGAGAGGAGAGAAGAAAGAGAGAGAGAGAGAGAGAGAGAGAGAGAGAGACTTCAACAAAAGATGACAGACAGAGGGAAGCAAAAGCTCCCCAAGGGCTATAAACTGTGTGTGGAGTAATTTCACCGGGGCAGAGATCTCATTAATCTTAATTCCATGATAAAGAGATGCAATGCGTCGCGAAAATGACGCCCCAATATGCTTCGGGATGCACTTATGAGAGCGGGAGCACGTCACATTTTTCAAAGACTCTCATAAATATTTAAGGCATCTTCTTCCTCCTCCTCCTCCTCTTCCTTTCGCCTCCGCTTCCAACTCCTTCTCATAACCCGCCCCAGGCCCCTCCCCCTCCACCCTCCAACCCACCCCAGTCACCTTCTTCAACGCCTCGACACATACATCTCCCCCCCCCCCCCCACCCCCACCACAACACCCTACACACACATACCGCTATACCGATCCCCTAACCTGCATTATCACCTGCCTGTCTGGAATTCAAAGTATCGTGACTTTTATCATTTTTACATCTGGAATTTAAAGTATCGTGACTTTTATAATTTTTACATAAAAAGTCAAAATTCAACGGGACAAACTAATTATGTAAACCATAATTAAGTACAATAACCTTAGTTTTAAAAGCACGACTTAGTGTCATGTGTTCTGGGCCGATATAAAACTAAAAACATAGAGGATAATAATAATACGTCGGCGATCTATCAGGGAAAAAATATCTTACCAAAACTTTACTGTTCTGATTCCTCAAGCTTGGTCTATATATGGGCACAATAACGAAGTCTTCATTACTGTTCCTACTCTGGCTTGTTTTAGCCACTGACTCAGGGATAACTTGAAGGAATATCCCCTCTTAAAACAATGCCAACATTGCCATTGTACGTAAATAGCGCAATCGAGCATTGATCTGCCTATAAACACTGTTAAAACGTAAACTTGGATTGAGCCCAACGTCGGCAGTACCTGAAGTCTAAAACAGAATACAGGCAGATCTATGATAAAAATAAAAGCTCAATATTTTTAACAAAGCGCTTACAAATGAAATTCAACATTCGCACACATAAAACACTCGTCACAATTTACGCCCACAACACATACCAAAACATTTCGCAACATGTTACGAGATATTTACGTTGACAATGCAGTGCTGCATCAAGAAAGGGAAAATGTATGAAGAGCACGCAAAACGACTATCTACAACGAAAATCTATATGAAAAAGAAAAAAAACTCACATAACGTGTGTAAACGCGTAGGCAAGAGTTAGCAGACATGCAACGGACTCGTACTTACAGAACGAATTCACACGATAATAAATAACCTTGATTCGTAGACTGCAATAACTCAAATTCACAAAAAAAAAAAAAAAAAAAAAAAAAAAAAAAAAAAACTAAAGAAGGATAATCCAAACATTCTATTAATGAAAAAACGGATCATTTCAATAAATTATTAGAATCAAAACTCATACTTCATCTGAAAGGTCCCGACAAAAAACGAAAAGGTATTCTAAGAATGTGATAATATGAGAGTTCTAAACGAATTCTATGAATGCGAAGAGAAAAAGAATAGATTTAAGACTCAAGTCAAACAAGAACAAGTAAAACCCTCCATTACTCATTTATACAGCATCACCAATCGGTGTTCAGCAAGGTAGGGAAAACCTTAAAAAGCTTAAAGGTATGGCTAACTCTTTGAGAGCCAAGATTTCAGCGTTAGTAGCCAAGTCTCGTTAGGACATTTGCGGTAAGCAGGGATGAGATAAAGCAGTTACAACATTTTCTACAAACAAGGACCAACAAAAACTTACGGGTAAACCAACCCATAGGTATTTAACCAACTGATATTATTGCCATGATCCAAATCCAGCCGCCGATGCTAAATAAATAATAGTAAAATAAAGTCTATCACTAAGTGGGAACGCATTCTACAAATACGTTTCGCACAATAGCATTAAATGCCTGTGATTACAAAACCTGTAACGTTATTATGTCTCAATTCAATATTACGTGAAACACATTTTACCTATACTACACTGCACATAATACGACAGAGAGAGAGAAGAGAGAGAGAGAGAGAGAGAGAGAGAGAGTTCGCAAAATCGCAGAATAAGCATACAAACACAGTAACTACCCGAGCAGTGACCAATCACGTCGATGAATCTTTAATTGGCCAATCAACGACCAGCCTAACAGGAGCTTGCAACGGGGTTTTCATGTCAATTTGGAGGGCCAACAGCCATCATCGTCCACAAACGCTTAAATGCACACACCACACACTACTATATACATATACGGTCACTGTGACCGGTATCCAACTGAAAGATTGATTCATACAATAAATATTAAAATATGTCTTTACAAAAGTGATGTCACCAACATTGAAAATATATTACTTGTGAAAAAAAACTCTAAATTTTACAATATATTTTCATAAAATTTAATAAAACAAAACTCCACAGTCAACCGGTTTTCTGCTCAACGTATAATGCTGTATAAAACCATCAACTGTTACCGGCAGCTCTCAAGTTGCTCACCAGACGCGGTAGAGTGAGGGTGAGTCCAATGGCTCCGGAAAGCGCTGCCAGATGCACGATCCATGGCTAACTTTAACCTTGAATAAAATAAAAACTACTGAAGCTAGAGGGTTGCAATCTGGTATGTTTGATGATTGGAGCACGGATGATTAAAATAACGATTTGCAGCCCTCTAGCCTCAGTGTTTTACTTTAGTTTATATTTTTTTTTCTTTTTTTGGATCTGAGGTCGGACAGACAGACAATGGCAGAACAACAGCTTTCGTTTACAGAAAACTAAAATTAAAACTTACAAATAGAAAATCATACATAATATGACAGTGGGAAGCGAAATCTAAAATTATACTGAAGATTGTATGAATCATGAAATTGATTTAATTAGTAATTATCATTAGTGAGATGTAATGACATAGTAGAAGGCATAATGTTTATTTCATACCATCCACAAGAATTTTGGAGAGAGAGAGAGAGAGAGAGAGAGAGAGAGAGAGAGAGAGAGAGAGAGACAATCAAACCCAATTATAGATGGTTTCCGGTTAATTGCTAGACAACCGCCCCCCCCCCCTCCACCTCCCCTTTCAACTCATACATATGGACTGAACTAAATAACCGACATTTTAATGACGGATTGATGTATATTTGTTAATATAAAATACTTGAACGTAAAATGCAAATAATCACCTGTTCATGTCATATTCATTGTTGTTGCGTTATCATAACTGCAACCTGCATATCATAATTCAAAATAATGGTAATGATTTGAGGATAGTGTCACCAAAAAGTCAGGCAAAATTCACGAAATAGTAAATATTATTTAAAACCAAATAAATATTTCAAAGCTATAAAAAATAAATAAAATATGAGAATGCCAACTTCACGACTACATAAAAACCAGAAAATACAAGAAAAAACTGGAGGGAAAATTTAAAACAGGAACATACCAAATAATAATAATAATAATAAATAAAATAAATTAAAAAATAAATAAAAAACCAGTTTATGCGATCACTCACGATATCGCCTTTTTCAGTCATGTAGGTTTATATCGCAAGTCCTTCCTACACACGACTGCCTACTAATTACAAACTTGATAATTACTTGAAACTGCTCACGAGTTCCTTAACAACTTGGAGAGGGAGAAGGGAGAGGGAGGGAGGGTGGGGGGGATACTACATGGAGGACGAGTGAAGGGTTTCCATGTTGCATGAATGAATATGTAGCTCTTCGGTATAAAGGTAGGTTCGTTATACATCGATATCCAAAATATCACTGTTGTAAATAAATAATCTTCGTAAAATCATTACGTAAAAACATACATAAATATAGTAGTACTTTAGCAAACTGATGCTCTTTGGATTACAAGCGCTCGTTTAAGTACACCTATAAGAAAACTAACATTCTTTAAAGGGCAAAATTAAAATGATCTACAATGGCAGGCGCAAATCAAAAAAGCATTGTACTGCATGAATAAAGATCTCCATGCTATATATATATATATATATATATATATATATATATATATATATATATATATATATATATATATACTTCGTGATTTAAAAACAAACACACACGCACCCACACATATATATACATACATATATCACACACGCATACAAGTATTCATACAACCCAACCAGATGCGTAAGAGCGACTACTGCTGCTACTAACTACTACTGCTGGCCCCACTGGGTATGAAATATGGGTCCATTCATCACTTCCATTGCTGGCACTTAAACGAACCAATGTAACGAGGCACTACGTGGCACACAGCCCCATGCCCTCGTACGCCAAGAGAAGGGGGGACACAACTCTAATCCCTCCAGTAAAGATTTTCCATGTATGTATGTAAATGCATGAAAATACGCGATCCGGCAACTTAAAGAGGAACGTTTATACATTAAGAGTGCGCGTATGTGCGATTTGCATACATATGACGCATCTTAGTGCACTTGCTAACACACTGCTGTATGCAATTCATTGACATAAAAAATGACTATCGACAGCAGTGCCTCAATGATTGTGCTGCACCGTTGTCTCCATGTTCATATTTATGTTTACGAATTTCATAGAAGATGGTGTTTCTAAATACACAAGGGTACACAATATACATATAAATCATACACTCGTATACTCTTTATGTTTAAATTCCCATCTTGAAGGTGCTGGACCCCAAGCTTTCACGAACCCATTATATATCAAAATTGAGAAGGTAGTTTCAAAACACCAAATCAGTCCTCTATATGGCCTGTAGCGGAGACGAAAACCATTCTAAGCCCTGTAAGATGATGCTCTAAAAGGTATAATTTTTTTTTGTTACGTTTACACGAGAGAGAGAGAGAGAGAGAGAGAGAGAGAGAGAGAGAGAGAGAGGAGAGAGAGATGTAAAATCTACAAACATCAACTTGTACCAAACTCCACGAACTGCATATTAAGAGGTGATGTCATCAAGCACAGTTCTCCAAGAGGCTGTGTGAAACCAAGTCATTTCTATTTCTACCTCCCTTTCTTCGTTATCTCATTTGTTTATGGAACTTCCGTACTTCTCTTTAAGAGTATATTTCAGATGACTGACGAAGGTCTTTGACAAATGAAAATTTCAGTGAAAGACAACACCTGCGTCAGATATCTGAAATTTATGAAATGTCTCTTCGATATGAGCACTGAATACTTGACGAAAAACGAAGACTGTCAATTAGTTGACAAAGTTCAGCTGCAGCGATAATAACAATTTACTTATAATTATTTAACGTTGGAGGATAAATATATTACGCAACGCCAGTTCAATCTACCTATCTCGTAATATAAAAGTCATAAAATACAGTCTATAAAATCCAACTAACTATCTCATGATATAAAAGTCACAGTCTATAAAAACCAATCTAGCTATCTCATAATATAAATTCATAAAATACAGGCTGTAAAACCCAACTAACTATCTCATAATATAAAAGTCATAAAATAGTCTGTAAAACCCAACTGACTATCTCATAATATAAAAATCATAAAATACAGTCTATAAAACCCAACTAAGTATCTCATAATATAAAAGTCTTAAAATACAGTCTATAAATAAACAGTCAAAATGGCAAAGGGCATCCCACGCTGCACAGGTATATATACTAGTACAACAGGTAGGACTGGCAGATATCATGGTCGTCTAATAGTCAGTGGTTTAAGGCCCTGCATATTTCAAATGTCACTTGATGCGTCGACCTTTGCAACTTTCAGTCACGCTTCCCTCCCCTTTTCTTCTGCTTTCGCAACTTACCTTTATTTTGCTTTTATTCTCTTCGGTCGTGAAGGGGAGAGGAAAATAAAGATTACCGATTACGACAGTAAAGGAAAATCAGAAGAATGGAAATACCAAGTGGAGGAAATTCTATAAAATAGTTTGTATTTCATCAATTTAATTACGAAGAGACCATATCACTACTGTAATAAATATACAATCATAAAAAGTGATCCCTGTCATTTGCACTAATGATGGTTTGTGGCAACAAACGTATGCATGACAGCTTAAAAGCGATGGAAGCACAAATTTCAACCATTCTACATACTAGTGTATATATATATAGATATATATCATATATTATATATATATATATATATATATATACATATATATATTATATATATATATATATATATAGATATACCTATACATCTACACAAATATAATCAACTACATAAACTCAATTTTAAAAAACGCAACCTTGAATGGCGTTGCATTACATTACACAGTTCAGCACTGAACATTTTAGTATCACATTATTACTGGATTTTTGTTTTTTGTTTGTATGGTGTTTTTAAGTTGTATGGAACCAGTGGTTATTCAGCAACGGGACCAACGGCTTTACGTGACTTCCGAACCACGTCGAAAGTGAACTTCTATCACCAGAAATACACATCTCTCACTCCTCAATGGAATGACTGAGCATCGAACTCGTGGCCACCCTACCGAGCACGCCACTGAGGCGCTCATTATTACTGGAATCCTCTAATGAAAAAAAAAAAAACTTAAGGAGGCATCCAAGATTTAAGTAGCACTACCCATCGGTCGCAAGCGAAGCTCTCGGAGGTTCTGTCAGTCATTAAGGGATCGTTTGTTACTTTTTCTACCCCACACAACCGAGAGACGAGCTTTCAGACACGTTCTGAAATTCGCCACCTTTGGAAACGGTGACTAAACTTATCCGTTCTCAAATAAGAACTGGAACTGAATATGGTTTTTACCTGCACCTTGTGTGAGAGAGAGAGAGAGGAGAGAGAGAGAGAGAGAGAGAGAGAGAGAGAGGGAGGGGGGGGGGGTTCCGTATTTTACCTTTTATAAAAAAGATTGGGGGGGTTCCCATTAGTCCTTATTTTAAAAAAAAAAAAAAAAAAAAAAAAAAAAAAAAAAAAAAAAAAAAAAAAAACCTTAAAAAAAAAAAAAAAAAAAAAAAAAAATTAAAAAAAAAAAAAAAAAAAAAAAAAAAAAAAAAAAAAAAAAAAAAAACCTGTAGACCTATAGAATCACCTGATATTCCATAATAATCCCCAAATTATATGAACACGGGAAAAAAATAATAAATAAATAAATAAATAAGTAAATAAAAAATAAAAATCTAAAAATGAGTCAGGAATTGACATTTAATTCCTAAAACCAACATTTGACTTCTGCGATCAAACTTCCATAATATCAGGAATTGCCATCAAATTCCTAAAACCAACATTTGACTTCTGCGATCAAACTTCCCTTAATCTCAGATGTCCAATTTTCATTCAGGATGGCTACCTCACAGAGAGAGAGAGAGAGAGAGAGAGAGAGAGAGAGAGAGATGCATTCCCTGACGTCTAATTCTGCCTTCCATGTCTCTCAGGCAGAGTGGTAACAGTACACAGAGACACACTCTCAGGCGAGAGATACACACCACAGGAACCAATTATGATTTAAATACCATAAATTACTACGACCAGATAGATGTCATGTTCAGTACAAGGAATCTGGCAATTCGACCTGATGATGGTCTGTAATTGAGCAAGTAACAATAAATAGGAAAAGATGGGAGAAGGGTATATAAGCCTCCTATAGTAGATTCACATCAACCGTGCATTTGATGTCAAAGCCAGTCCCTTTCGACGCTCCTGATTAGCTGTTAATAAGCCAATCACAGGGCTGAAAACTCTCACTCTCTCGAGAGAGTTCACATGGGTATGATGTATGTTCCACCACTCCTGACGTATCCCTCAGGAGAAGTGGAACATAGATCCTACCCATGTGAACTCTCTGTGATTGGCTTATCAACAGCCAATCAGGAGCGCCGTAAGGGACTGGCCTAGACATCAAATGCACGGTTGATTTGAATCTACTATAGCTCTTGCCCGGCAGTCTCACAATCTGGACTTTCCGTTACCTCTCCAAGCCAAAGCTCCTTCTTCCTGGGGCAACGGCGCTATTCCCCCTCCGGAGTAGCATTTTCTTTGCATGTCACCTGGTTCAACCTCCGGCTGCCTATTTTCTTTTTTTTTTTTTTTTTCTCCGACCCAAGGCTGAACTTTTATGTTTTTAACGTCACCTGGTTTTACCTCAGGCTGAACGCTCCTGTTTACGACACCAGGTTCCACCCGAGGCCAAGTTCTTCTCGTGTTCATTTTCTTTAAGTGGAGAAACTATAAAACGTTAAGTTGTCGCGTTTTACGACGTATTTTTAAATAAACCAGAAGACTTGGGTATGATATTTAACACTAACTTTGTGTTAAATTCGCCGAACGACAACAAGGATGTAAATCACAATTAAAATATCATGCCCACCACCAATAAACTCAAAATACCGACAAAATTAATGAATGATAGCGATGTAAAAGTCCAATAAAATAATCCTGAACAGCTGAAACCTGTGTAATATGCAATAGTCGGGCTTTGTAACTTACATGTATATATGCTAATCTGTACTTTTTTTTCAATTTCACGTGAAGGACCTTCTCTCTAGAGATTATTCCTCTCTACTTTGCATGTCTTGTCAGATTTTCAATAAACGATAATTACAGGTATACAAGCGACCAGCAACATAAGAATATTGGGGTTGTAATAACAAAATCATGCGGCGATCCTTCCTCTATGAGCAAATATATTTCCTCAATATATAATAAATATATAGTAAAAAAAAAGATAATATATAAAATAACATACTATACCGAACTCAAACACCCTTAGGGATCAACAGAAATGAATCGAAGATGGACAAGAATAGAAGATAGAGACGCCCCCCCCCCCCAAAAAAAAAAAAAAAAAAAAAAAAAAAAAATCAGGCAATGATGACGACATTGAGAAGACGTCAAATTTCAGTCGAGACCGACGGTGATGAACTTCACGATCGTGGAGATAGTGATCGAAAGGAGGGGGTTTGTGATGATGGTAGTGCTGGTAGTGAAAATAATGATGATGATGATGATGATGCCCGAGCGCTCAACAGCACACCCAACCCCCTCCCCTCTCCTCCATTCCAGACTCCCCCTGGAGGAATCTGGGCTCGTTGCCAAAGCCACTACACCTTAGGAAGCCCTCAAGGGTCAAGCCCGGTTAAAGCCTTCTTCTCCCAACCAACCAACTTGAACACAAGGGCCGCTCTGCTGCGCCCCGCGCGCTTGAGAGGGCGCGCATACAGTCCAAACCAGAACCCAAGTTATATATTTACAACATATTCCGACGGATATACTTGGGAATCATATGCTGAAACCGTCACGAGGCTGAAAGGACTTTGGAGATACACTGGGTCAAACTACGTATGTCCAGATATATACAAAATTTAATAATATACACATTGAAATAAAACAAAAACTTCTTTCAGTTTTCTTCTGAAGATTGAAAAAGAAACCCACAAAATTACTGTGTATAACGTGTTTACTTATAAGTATTTCCATTTTATTTTACTCAAATAAAATGTAAATACTTATAAGTAAACACGTTATACACAATAATTTTGTGGGTTTCTTTTTCAATATACACATTCATACGCAAATACATACACGGAGGAACATGGACCCCGTGAAATCAAGCAAACTAACACCCAAAATCTCATTGGTGTGTTGTCCAGTAGATTTGTGAATCTCATTCAGCAACCCACTTCATTCCGCCGGTTACATCTCCCCCATTGAAGAGTATGGGCGTTGCAAGGTGAGAAAGCTATACTAGTGGGGGGGGGACTGGAAGACGGGTGGGAGGGGGGAGGGGGAGAGGGAGGGGGAGGGGGGGAGGGGGGGGGGCAATGAGCTGAGAAAGGAGACCTTAGAATTCAGTACATCAACCGGCGAGGATGCCATCGTCTCCCACGTCCCAATTGCAAAACCCGTTTAATAAACAGTGTTGGGAGAACAACGAGAGAACAACGACATCACAGCACTCGACACCTCGTCATTCCGGGCCCCACCCCACTGTTCCCCACAGCCTTCGTAACACATAATTCATTACGTCAAAAATGTAGGGTTGACGGAGACACTGCGCTACGTGACACTGAAAAAATACTATTTTGCTGTTGTCCTAACACTTTCTGATAAAAAATTTTTTTTGGTTGTCCTAACACTTTGTTACAAAATAAATATTTTGTTGTATTAACATTTTCTGTAAAAAAAAAAAAAAAATCCAAAACTTTCTGTTAATAGAAAAATTTGTTGTTGTTCTAACACTTTCTGTTAAAAAATATTTAGTTCTAACACTTTCTGTTAATAGAAAATTTTTTTATTCTAAAAATGTTTGTAAAAAATTTTGTTGTTGTCCTAACACTTTGTTTAAAAATAATTTTTTATACTGTCCTAACACTTTCTGCTAAAAAATAATTTTTTTTCCTAACAGTTTCTGTTAAAAAAAATTTTTGTTGTTGTTGTCGTAATAATACTTTCTGTAAATATTAATTTTTTGTTGTTGTTGTCCTAACAATTTCTGGATCTGAGAGAGAGAGAGAGAGGAGAGAGAGAGAGAGAGAGAGAGAGAGCTACTGTTGATTCCCGCAGACTTTCGTCAAAGTGGTTTCGTTACTAATGGCCGAGTAATGAGAGCCATTTCAGAAATGACTCCGGAGAAGGGGGCGAGGGTTTCGTCGTATTCAATTCCGCGTTAAATCATTAGGAGTGGAACAATAATCATCCCATCTAATTTTGGGAAGTATCGTAATGATGATTAATGATGGTAAGAGTTTAGTTCAATCCCCATTTAATGACCTTACATAAAACTAAATCGCTTATTCCTCACATGGGTTAGACACCATTATATAAATGACAAACAAATACCATTAATAAAATCACGTCCGATTACACAAAACTTTATTCCCCTTATAAACCCAATTATCCCTCATCAAGATTTCTTCGTTGAATACTATCACTTAATTACAGCAATTATGGCGATGAATCTCCCAGTTAGCAACCGAGACGAGGAAGCTCTCATCCGTAGACTCATTTCCAGAGATTCAAAGCGCCTTGGTAGCACAATACACAAGAAACCACGACGTACCATGTAATATCCTAGAATGCACAGACAACGATAAATCCGCTTACAGCTGTGCCCAAAAAACCTCATAAAATGATCAAGGAACAACAAAAGACAATGAAAGCACTCGTCTTCAAACTGTTCTTAGCAGAAAACAGCTATAAAGTAGAGGAATAATACTAGAGGCAGCAGTAAAACAATGGAGCCTTGAGCAATGAGCAGAGAGAGAGAGAGAGAGAGAGAGTAGAGAGAGAGAGAGAGAGAGAGAGAGAGAGAGAGAGAGAGAGAAATAGGTTTTCATATCCGGCGCGCTGTTCTTTTGCTGTCTATGCACCGGAACACACAAAACCTCCCTTCTGCAGGAAATAGAACGAGCGCCTGCAATTCTCGCCCTAATTGAACGTAACTGTAGCCCGTAATCAATTCTCTCTCTCTCTCTCTCTCTTTCCCAATTTTCTTTCAATTTCCCTCTACTTTATATATACTATATATATATATATATATATATATATATATATATATATATATATATATATATATATATATATATAAGAGGAAGGAGATTATATATATATATATATATATATATATATATATATATATATATATATATATATATATATATATATATATATTATATATATATATGTACATGTAATTCCATTAGACAAGAAATTCACCGAATACTTGGTCGTAATAGGTTTGTCACTGTGAATCTGAGTAGAATTTCTGGTGCACCAAATGCCTTGGGGGGGGGGGGGGGGGGGGGATCCTTCCCACCCCGACGTGACGGGATTCAACGTCCTAAAAACTCCATGCAAATGACGGGCGGTGCCAGAGAAGCATCTCTCTCTCTCTCTCTCTCTCTCTCTCTCTCTCTCTCTCTCTCTCTCTCTCTCTCTCTCCGTCAGCACTTGTGCGAAAGCAATCTTAATGATAAGGTACGAGCCACAGTACGAGCTTCCTTCCCTTACTCGTGTCGCTCGCTAATATAGTTAATGGGCAACAGCGCACGACACGAAGGTGGAATATTGCGAAACGGGAACGAATGGAAAAGGTGAAAATGTCACTAGAGGAAAATGGGAGAAATTATGTTACGTTCCCCAAAACAGAAAAGGAGATTAAGCTTCGCATTTCGAGCAAGTTTTCAACCCACTGTTGAGAGGCGCGACTTGACATTTGGGACAAGTCACATTATCAGAATTCGTCTTGTAACTTTGGTAGATATAACAAAGATCCTGGAGGTTTATTAGTGATAGACATCAAAGAAAACCAGGGAAACGACAACTAAAAAACTGAAAGGTTGCGATTAATCGAAAAAAAAAAACTGAAAGGTTGCGAATAGTAGAAAAAAAAAAAAATAACTGAAAGGTTGCAAAAAAAAAAAAAAAAAAAAAAAAAAAAATAAATAAATCAAATAAATAACTACAAAACTGAAAGGTTGCAAATAATCGAAACAAAAACTGAAAGGTTGCCAAAAAAAAAAAAAACTTACTTTAATGGCATCTAGGGTGAGCCAAAACCTGATATGTAAAGAATTGGATGTATAGTATAGAAAAGAAAAGAAAGAGACATATACTTTTATTTCATATTGTTTAAATAACTTCATCCATCTACCCGTTTTCCTATAAAACATTTAACTGCTGCTGTCCTAAACCAAAAGGATGGATCCATGAGATGAGAGTATACATTCTCATTCTCATTCCCAAAAATTTCAACCTCAAATTTCTGGTCGTATATCATATTGCTATTAATATCCTTATTAATATGCATTCAGTTCATTTAGCTTCTCTTTGAGTCTTGTAGCTACTTGTTCCCTCAGCAGGAAAACCTCATTACCGGCTACCTGCTGAGGAAATAAATATTACACACACAAAGGAGACTCAAAGTGAATGTCTTACAAACAGCTTTTGTACCATTAATAATAATGCTCTTAGCGAGTTTGAAATATACTGGATATAGAACTTAGGCCAACGAACAAACACTGGGACCTATGAGGTCATTCAGAGCTGAAATATAAAATGACAGTAAAAGGTCTGAGGGATGTAACAAGAGGAAAACTCGCAGTTGGACTATGAATCAATTGTTAGAGGAGAGAACGGATACTAAAAAGAAACAGAATATGAAAGGAGGTACAGTAAAAGGAACGAAAGGGGTTGCAGTCACCTATAGGGACCGAAGGCGCGCTGCATAGAATCTAAAGTAATGCCTACAATGCACCGTATGAGGAGCACTGACGGCACTAGCCCCCTACGGGGTGCTCTTAGTGAGAGAATCTTCCCATTCTGACTGTATAAATATTGTCCATTTCTTACAGCCAAGGAACTCGAAAAGTACGAAAAGTGTTCAAGCAAAGAGAAAGCGAGAAGCAGACCAGACACAATAATAATAACCCCGCAGTTTTATTATCGTGAACAACAAAAGGATACTCTCCGGGTGACTCTGTCATGCCGTAGGAACAATATACAATCGAGTTACCTATGATAACAGAAGAAAACATTTCATATTTTTCGAGTTAACCTACATGAATAGAATAACATTTTTTATAAGGGGGGTTTTCCATAAGTTTATTTCTGGAGGCAAACCACATAAAAATTTAAAAATACGAAGCAATGAACAAATATATGGCATAGTAACAGATCACATCAAAGTAAGAAAACACTAGCAAAAAGATTAAGAAACCACACACGTTCTGTTATAACGAGAGAGAGAGAGAGAGAGAGAGAGAGAGAGAGAGAGAGAGAGAGAGAGAGAGAGAGGAGAGCAGCAAAAAAAAAAAAAAAGCCAAATGGGAAGCTCGAACACAAACAATTTAATCCGAAATCTCGAGGGAATTTTTCCCCAAAACTTTAATCCGACATTGGTGGATCAGTGGTGTGGCTGTGGCCCAGATGATGGCAATGGTGGGGGTGGGTGGAAGGGGGGGGGAGGGGGGGGAGAGAAGAAGAAGAAGAAGAAAGGGGGGAAGCATCCCCCCCCCTCAGACTTTGTTAATTACCTTAAGATTTTTCATGATAGGACCGACTTCAATTGGAGACATGCTTGCTCCATTAGGACGAAAACATTTTACTAAAACTTACACCAAAAGAGGGTTTTATATTAACCCCCCAAAATATTTTCATTCTGAAAGTTAAATCGGAATAGATTCGTCTAAACACACACTGAGAGGAGAGAGAGAGAGAGAGAGAGAGAGAGAGAGATTCTAGCTCGAAGGAAAATAATTTGGATATATGTCTTTAACCCGTAAACAAGAAATCTTTTATTGTATACAAGATCCACCCAAATTAATTTAAGAAAGATATATGTTTGTAATACAGTGATGCACGTATCTCTCTCTCTCTCTCTCTCTCTCTCTCTCTCTCTCTCTCTCTCTCTCTCTCTCTCTCTCTCTCTCCTAATTCGGCGAGAAAGAAATTGACCTAACTGCATTGCTGTTTCAATACTCTGCTCTATTGCAAAATGGAATTGGAAACACGGTTGAATCTTAATTACTTTTTTAATAATTCACAAAAGGTTTCAGTATTATTCTCCATATTTCCAAACTGTTTTTACTCTATTTCATTTGACTGTTTTTAACTGATTTTTTTTTTGTAAACAAATGCACTGAGATTAAATGCGATTCGATCACTGTAAAAGCATTTGGAGATTGTTCAATCTCCATTACGACCCCATCCACAAAAGCAGTTTAATGCATTTACGAAAACAACGTTCAGCGATGGACATTTCTGAAAAATTGTAAACGACCAGGAAAAACACAATCATACACAAATACAACTTTTGTGTCACAGTGTATATATATATATATATATATAATATATATATATATATATATACACACATGTAAATAATAAAATATATATATATATATATATATATATATATATATATATACCACACCACATGTAAAAATATATATATATATATATATATATATATAGTGTGTAAGACAATCGAAAAATATGCTTTCATACATATAAACAGACCCGATGACTGACAACTACTCAAATAGAAAAAATTACTCGCATTATTAATAAAAGAGATGAAACTTTTAAAAATTAATGTACCAATTCCAACGACGAGGAACTCCATTTATAGATTAAAGAAGCAAAATTTCATCTAGCCAGTCTCTCTCTCTCTCTCTCTCTCTCTCTCTCTCTCTCTCTCTCTCTCTCTCTCTCTCTCTCTCTCTCTCATTGTAAAATGCCAATAATACGAGAATACCGAGTGTTTTCATATCAACGACAATAATATCCGTAACACCACTCTCCAAAAAGGTAATACAAAGCCACCAAGTGACGATTCCTTTCATATAATCAAATAAAACTCAGCTCTATTCACTCTACTCTTTCTTCTCCCACAAGAGCAACAAAAAGGCTCTGGAGAGCGCAAGTGGCAACGGATAAGACCCCCTTCGGTTAAGTGTCACAAGATGACACGGCCAATTAACAGAGATAAGAAGAAAGAGCTGCGGGGGAAGTAAGGGGGGGGGGGGGGGCGCACACACACGGCAGCCTCTGGACATTACGCGCTGAAAAGACGCGTTAAGAGAGCGCGCCGAGGTGTAGTTCGAGTGCCTCTCGCCTCAACTTATACTTTTCTCTCTCTCTCTCTCTCTCCTCTCTCTCTCTCTCTCTCTCTCTCTCTCTCTCTCTCCACCTACGTACGCTTTTCTAAGACAGAGAGAATTATATGCTCTAATCTCTACCCTATCCCTGAGAGGTATTCTTAGATGGGTATATATAAGAGAGAGGAAAATTTAAGTTTTTTTTATATTAAAATAAATCAAAAAGTAAAATCATTCAACCCAAGGGTGTGACACTCGTCTGAACATTCTTCTCTATATCGATCTTACTCTCAGCTTTTCTAAGACAGCAGTATGCTCTAATCTTTACCCTCCTCCTGACAGGTATTCTTAAATGTGTGTATATATATATATCTGTATGTATGTATATTTATATATATATATATATATATATATATATATTAATATATAGATATATATATATATATATATATATAGGTAAAAATAATTCATAGAAGTAAGATAATCCAACCCTAGGGTCTCTCTCTCTCTCTCTCTCTCTCTCTCTCTCTCTCTCTCTCTCTCTCTCTCTCTCTCAGTTTTTCTAAGACAGGAGTATGGTCTAATCTTTACCCTATCCATGAGAGGTATTCTCAAATGGGAATATAAAAGATAAAATTTAATAGAAAAAAACCAAATAAAATAATTCAACATGAGCGTTCGTCCACACTACAGTAAAAAGCGTAATAAACAGTCCTTGGCAACTCATCACACAAGTCATAAACAGGTTAAATGCATGTCAACGACTTTATTGGGAGTCCTAAACATTGCTTTATATGATTATCCAGCAATGGCCAAAAATATTTCTCCTCTACCAGTCTGGGATATGTAGGTGATACGTATGCAAAGTGTGTTTATGACAAAATTTACTATAATAGTAAGTGTGGATAATACACTTTCAGATGGGAATATGAAATGAGAAAAATTGACTTTTAAAATAATTCACCCTAAGACTTGTTTGTTCTCCCAGCACTAACAATACTATTGTTACACACAACAAATGAATGAAGTTATACAGTGAAGCCAAAGAATGATGAGACGGCAAATGTATGTTTACCATTCTAAGCACGACTCGGCCCAAGTGACTCATAATCTAACAATGCCTATCACCCGTCATCATAACAAATAACTTCGCTTATCTTTCTAAATGTGTAAATAACTTCCTTGCCTTTCTAAAGGTGTAAAATAATTTCCCTTGCCTTTCTGAAGTGTAAATAACTTCCCTTGCCTTTCTGAAGTGTAAATAACTTCCCTTGCCTTTCTGAAGTGTAAATAACTTCCTTGCCTTTCTAAAGGTGTAAAATAATTTCTCTTGCCTTTCTGAAGTGTAAATAACTTCCTTGCCTTTCTGAAGTGTAAATAACTTCCCTTGCCTTCTGAAGATTTAATAACTTCCCTTGCCTTTCTGAAGTGTAAATAACTTCCCTTGCCTTTCTGAAGATTTAATAACTTCCCTTGCCTTTCTGAAGTGTAAATAACTTCCCTTGCCTTTCTGAAGTGTAAATAACTTCCCTTGCCTTTCTAAAGGTGTAAATAATTTCCCTTGCCTTCCTGAAGATTTAATAACTTTCCTTGCCTTTCTGAAGTGTAAATAACTTCCCTTGCCTTTCTGAAGTGTAAATAACTTCCCTTGCCTTTCTGAAGTGTGCAAAAAATAACTTCCCTTGCCTTTCTAAAGGTGTAAAGAACTTCCCTTGCCTTTCCAAAGGTGTAAATAACTTCTTTTACCTTTCTAAAGGTAAGAGAAGTTATTTGTCATTATATAGACAGAGGTCTTAATTCTGAGTAGAAAAATCAGTTAACATTTATATGAATTTACAACAAGAAAAATACACATCAAAACTACAGGACGCTCATACAATCCAACAATGCTTATTCTAACCCCGTCCAAGTGACAAGGCGTGTGGGAGTTTGTGAAAAAGCAACAGGTATTGCAAAATTCACAATGCTGAGCTGACAGGGTACTATCATACTCGGTTCTACCTTCGACTGGAAGCTCTCCTCTTCTCGACGCATGGAATATTAATCTGCCCGAAAATGAGTGTAGATTTATAGCTTCCTATATATAAGATGTTCTGGAATACTGTTCTGCTGTCTGAATGTCCGAAGCCTTCTGGAATATTACTGGGAGTGCGATTTTCCAAAATGACAGCGATTCTGCTTTAAACCATCGCCGAAAGATAGAAGATATATCCTATCTGGACACACATCGAGAACTATAATTAAATAGCGCCTTTAATTATCTGGAACAGCCCGCACTATTTCTTGCTTTACGGAGAACCAGCAGAATCCTCAGGATGCCACGTTGATGAAAGTACGAAAACTTTCATTCCCTTAGCTGTCAAAGGAGTGGAACATGTGTTCTTAGCAGTGTCTTCAAGTTGAAGATAGGATGCAACACTGCTATAAATAGTCATCCACCACTCCCTTGCTCATCCAACATGAACTTTTATTTGTGATCTGTTTTTTTTTTTTTTTTTTTTTTTTTTTTTTTTTTACTTATATCTATCTATTTGTTGCTCTCTTTTGTTTTTTCCTTTACATATCTATGCTGTGAAAGCTTGCTATTGATGGTACTGGTCGTTTGAGTTAGGTCCAATCATATGATAAAACGAACTGTTTATTTGTGATCTGTTTTCATTTATATCTACCTATTCGGTTGCAGGTCCACAATAATATAGCATGTGAGTATATGGTCTTTATATGGTATGGTATTTAATGGATATTAAAAGCTTTCGAACCTTATACTAGGTTCATCTTCAGTCAAGTGAACATTGACTTGACTGAAGATGAACCTAGTATAAGGTTCGAAAGCTTTTAATATCCATTAAATACCATATAATCACATCCTATATTATTGTGGACCTGCAACCATTGTCATCATTTTCGACACGGAAAACTGTGCCCACATCTACCTATTTGTTACTCTTTTATTTTTCCTCTGCATATTTATGCTTACGCTTGCTATTGATGATACTGGCTGTTTATGATACCTTACCGACAAGAAAAAAAAAATCACTTTCCTATTAAACTTTTGAACCGTAGAGGTGATTATTTGCCCAACAAACCAGGAAACTGAGATTAGAAATATATTACACATCGCAATCTCAACGGCTAAGGATACGATCCAAACAACAGCATCCCTCGCTTCAAACATTGATGGGGTTTCTAATTCTGTTCGTGAGACATAGACGACCCCCATCAATAAGCACAATGGCCCCCAACATGCCTGGGCAGTTCACGTCATCGTTACTGAATAGAATTGTCATAGGAGGTTCTGAAGACAATTCGTAGTACCTTGAGCTTATACCGAATGAATGGAAGTAATAGGGAATTTGAAACGATACACACAAAAGAACACTATATGATTGTAATGAGTGACCTAGCAGCGTCATATACGTAATCTTCCATTACAATGATGAGGCTCTGAAACTGAGGTGCGACACCTTCAGGTGACAATCTCTTTAAAGGGGAAAGCCTCGTTGTGATGGATATGTACTGAACACTCATTTCAAAGGGATTTTCACATAAACAGAGACAATATGTTCTGCCTGTTCTAACCAATCTCTCTTTACTCTGTTGATAACCACAAGTCTCTAGCATTTTATTACATTACTTCGCACTTTAACCTTTTAGAGACAAGACTGAATAATTGAAAAGTTAAAATGAACAGAATACGAGGCCCAAAGAACTAGGCTGCGTGACTGATAAGTTAAAATGGACATAATACGAGGTGCAAAGAACCAACTTTAAATTATGGGAATACATGACGATTTCATCTAGTTGGGAGCAATTATAATATCTAGTTGGAAGCAATTGTAATATCTAGTTGGAAGCAATTGTAATATCTAAGTCTTTACCAACACTGGGATGGAAAGACAAAAAGGCAGCTTATTCGATATCATTTCAGGTGTGATTTACTGGTGTAAATGAAAAGGCATAAAAGTAATATTCCATATCCATAAAGAAAAGAGAGAGAGAGAGAGAGAGAGAGAGAGAGAGAGAGAGAGAGAGGGAGAGAGCGAAGATGACTTTTAGTACTTAAAAGTTAGAAGATGAGAAACGTTGTTTAAAAAAAAAAAAAAAAAAAAAAAAAAAAAAAAAAAAAAAAAAACAAAAAAAAAAAAAAAAAAAAAAAAAAAACAGCGCCTCCGCTGACGGGATATCTAGAGAGAGGGTAGTGGAAAGAGCAATTAAAACTTGCTGCGCAACTTGAGGCTTGTTCATAGCAAGTTATAAAGCCTAACTCAGTCTCTCTCTCTCCCCCTCGCTGAGAATCTCTTTTTCGGTGGTAATTTAATATTTCTCCCAGAATATCCCCTAATGCCCTCTCTCTCCTAGAATAATCTCATGCTCTTCTAGGGCATTACTGGTCTTATAATCCTCTGAGTATTCTATTTCTCTCCTAGATTCACTCTGAGCTATCTAGGAGCCATATTCTCTCTCTCTCTCTCTCTCTCTCTCTCTCTCTCTCTCTCTCTCTCTCCAACATGAGTGTTAAACGGGAGGATCTCGACTAGGTAATACTGATCCCAAAAGGGCGAAACTTTTTTAAAAGATACTCATAATAGTTCTCGTCTCTCTCTCTCTCTGAATAAATCTTTAGTTTCTAAGACCTAAAATCCTTGACTTTATATAGCTCTCTCTCTCTCTCTCTCTCTCTCTCTCTCTCTCTCTCTCTCTCTCTCTCTCTCTCTCTTTTCCAGTCCACTGCCTTAACCCAGGTGTTGCAATAAACAACATCTAAATAAGGGCGAATTAATTGGAAATATTTTCACTCTTAATCTCTGTGGCTAAACTATCGCGACCACCCGTAGAAGATCAAAGTCATTAAAAATGTTGATATAACCTCACAAATTTACTCGGGTGCAAATAATACCCTGACCACTTCGACTTATAAAACATGGTTCTATGCGTCTTTTTCATTGGTTATAAACCGAATTACAAACAAGGCGTGATCCGACCTGCAGCTTACTCGACACGCGTGCAAGATTTCTCCCCTTACACCTAAGCTGTAAATATGACATTCCTAACTTTTAACGTAAATCAAAAGGTGCTAAAATCTACGGTCAAGTACAGCCTTGTTTCAACAACGAAAATTAAAATTAATACGCAATATTCTATTAAAAATCATTTTTCTGTACGGTCTAACACGCACATTATTTATATTTTACAATTTCATTTTAATAAGAAAATTATAAATATCCTATCCTAAAATTCCTGTATCTTTTACTCAAAGCGAAACACCTTTTTCAGGGCTTTTTAGGCTCACCCTACACTTTTCCTACCACTTCAAAAACAAAAACAACAACAAAGTAGTTTGTAGGCAAAACCCCAGAGGAAGAGATAATTACATTCTAAAAAAAAAAAGCTGCATTCAAATCTTGTCCTTCTGCTCTGAATAGCCTATTTACCAAGAGCTTATTTAATAAGAACTTTCACTTACATATGAGTTAATAAATACATTACTAGTCACTGTAAAATGGAAACCTAAAGCCTGCGTTCTTCTCATCCGTTTATATCAGAGTAATGAGCAAGAAAAATCTCTCGAGGTCTCTACCTACGCGGGGAATTGACGTAAAAATATTTACTTAAAAAAAAAAAATAAGGACCAGGATCTATTGCTCTAATACAGACCGGTTATTATACTCGTAAAAGTTCCCGGAAAGATTTTATTCCCTGATATGAGTCTATTTTCAGATTCAGTTTGCGTCACATTAATTAAGAAATGCAAAAATAAAATAAAATAAAATAAATTACAGATAAAAAGTAAAACGAAAGGAAAATTGTTCGGAAAACGGAGTTTGTCTTTCTTTTTATTTTATTTTTTTACAACTTGACTCAAAAATAAGGTGCGTGGGAAATGAAATCCTGGAAACGTTGGGAATATTTGAAGCGGTCAAGAATTCATTTGTCATTGAAAGAACATTTTGAACCTCGCTAGCCATCTAAAGATGAGGCGGCACTCTACTTGCACGCATGTCTGTATGTATACATAAAATCTTTAAACGTATATATATATATATATATATTATATATATATATATATATATATATATATATATATAGTATATATCTATATATTAGATAGATAATATAACCACAGACTCATTACCTGATCTGCGTAGGTAGTCTTTCTCGTGAAAGCATTTACTCATAATATAAATGTGGGCGACTATATATATATATATATATATATATATATATTATATATATATATATATATATATATTTAGTCTTTCTCGTGAAGGAATTCCTCATAATATAAATGTGGGCGATATATATATATATATATATATATGTATATATATATATATATATAATATATATCGCCCACATTCATATTATGAGGAAATTCCTTCACGAGAAAGACTATCTACGCAGATCAGGTAATGAGTCTGTGGTTATACTGGTGTCACTGACCCTATTTATCCGTCGAAGAATGACAAACAGCAACTCACGTGTCAACAACTGACAGAAAATAACTTTACAAACTACCTTTTCCAGCAGGAGGACCGTGTTACTAATTTGTGATAGTCTGGAATGTTTACCTATCACTTGAAGCAGAGACTATTTCTAGTTCTGAATAAACAACTATTCACCAAATATCAATGGAAACTTTTGATATTATGATTTGTAATGATGCTTAGTCACCGGGATATTTAATTGTGGTTTGTAGGAACTGGAATATGAGATTTAGACCAGAAGCTAAGCGCTGGATCTATAAGGTCATTCAGCGCCAAAAGGAAAATTGAGAATAGCAAAGGTTTTAAAGGTGAAACAAGTTAAGAAAACGTCGCAGTTGCACTATGAAATAATAGTTAGGAGAGCTTGGGAAAGTATGTTGGAAGAGAGAATTTGAATGAAGGTTTGTGTTCAAGATGATTTGATGATATCCGTAGCAACAGCAATGAGAGAGAGAGAGAGAGAGAGAGAGAGAGAGAGATTAAGTATTACAAAATGGTGAAATAGGTTTGATTACACGCGATAACCTTAATTACAAACTAAGTCAATGACTTCTATCAACGCGCAGTAATGACGATACCGAAATCATTAGCGGCGATCGCGGAAGACTTGGGGGAAGGCTATTAATACTATAGCCCATTGCATCAATGAACATTATCCAACTGAACAAACTCGGCCAACTGCCCGAGAGAGCAATAATACTGCGGTCAGGAACGACTGCACAGTAGACCTCAGCTTGAAGCCTCCAAATTTAACGGCCAGGCCGCCACAGCTTTCCAAGTGGTCCAAGAGTCAAAGCTCCCCAGCCCCCATAAAAGCTCGACGCCTAGCGCTCAAAATATTGAACCACAAGCTCTTCGAAACCCCGGAGGCTTTTTTTTCCAATCGGTGACGAATTCCTTACAAAGCACGAAGCTTTCCAAGACGATGATGGCAGAGCTCTCCCAACGGCGCAGGGGGTTTCCACATGGAGTGACCAAAGGCCATTAGCACAATTCACCTCGTGTTGACAACCAACACAGACCGCACAAACCGACTGGAAGTCATTAGTTTAAATCACTGATTACTCTTCCATGTGTAATGGTCCTTTCGAAGCACACAAAACCGGCTCGCTCTAGGGGGGACCGGAAATTAATGTACACACTCGATGGCAATACTCCGTTCGAAGACCTTTTATGTAGTCGAGTTTTGATAATACGCTACGTGTTTACGTTATTGTCCATTAACCAATTAATTAGGGACATAGTAAGTTTCAACTGAAACATTAATTATACGACTTCTATGAAGAAATTAATGTTCATATACAGCATATATTACGAAAGGACACATTTTACATAATCCATAAGTCCAATAATTCTGATATGGTAAATACCTATATTCCCAATAAGAAAAAATGATTCAAATGAAAAACAGAAGGAAATTATGATAATAAAATTACCCTCGTATATATAATATATATATATATATATATATATATATATATATATATATATATATATATATATATATATAATATATATAATACACACACACGAGGTTATTTTTATCATCATCCTTTCCTTCTGTGTTTTTCATTTGATCATTTTTTTTTCTTACTGCCACATGATAATTTTACAGGCATTCACCCTATCAAAAGTTAATGAACTTTGGATTTTGTAAAATGTGTCCTTTCGATATATATTCTGTATATGAACATTAGTTTGTATAAAGGGAAAAATACAAAATCGAAAAGAAACAACGTTACTTCCCACACACTGTCAAGATAAAAAGAATTCTTCCCACTGGCCGCCCAACTCGACGTACGCTACTATGAAAAATAACAGCCCGCGGAGACAACACCCCCCCCCCCCCCCCCCCCGCCGCGGTTTTTTTTTTTTTTAAATATATTCAAGAGACCACAGTGAAAAATTCAGCGAGGTTAATTTTCTATTAGGGGGGATTTAACGAGGGGAAACGTATTTTTGGCTTAACATGTGCATGTTTCAGTGCAAGCGCCTTTCCAAGTGAAAAATATCTAACCCGTTTTTTTTTGGGGGGGCGGACATTCATAGGAATAAGAAAGGTACGAATCACTACTCTTTCCAACTTTCAAAGCATAAATTTATATAATTCTAATCAAATTTCACTTACTGATAATAAATTTAAGACGTATATTCAAGAGGATACAAAAACAGAGAAAATCTACCAACCAGGTATAACAAACACAATTAAGTATATCACAAAATATACGTTCTTCTTTTCTTTTTATAGTTTGAAACAGTAACCGAATAGCTTAGGCTAACAGATTTCCTTATTAATGAGAGAGGGAGAGAGAGAGAGAGAGGACTCTAAGCTATCGGCTGTGAGCAATAAATAATAATAAATAAATGACAGTGTGGGTGCGCACAATAAACAATAAATATATGAATGTGGGTAGACACAATAAATAATAAATAAATGACAGTGAGGGTGGCCACAATAAATTAAAAATAAATGAGTGTGGTTGCGCAAAATATACAATACTAAATAAATGACAGTGTGGGTGCGCACAATAAATAATACTAAATAAATGAGTGTGGGTGCGTGCGCAGAATAACAAATATATAAATGACAGTGTGGGTGCGCACAATAAACAATACTAAATAAATGAGTGTGGGTGCGTGCGCAGAATAACAAATATATAAATGACAGTGTGGGTGCGCACAATAACTAATAAATAAATGACAGTGTGGGTGCGCACAATAACTAATAAATAAATGACAGTGTGGGTGCGCACAATAACTAATAAATAAATGACAGTGTGGATGCGCAAAATAAATATATAAATGACAGTGTGGGTGAGGACAAACAATAGATCAATTAACATGACACGAGAAGTTTAAAACCCTTTCTCTCATTCTTTCCTTCTCGAATTCGCCTCTATAAGCTCATACACGTCAAGCATTCACGCACGTGTCAGCAAATTACGGTCCTCAGGTTTTTTCTGTCCTCGGAGACCAATTTTTTTTTTTTTTTTTTTTTTTTTTTTTTTTTTTTTGCTGTTTCGTTTATTGAAGCGGCGGCGACAACTTTGTCCGAACAGCAAACAAACTAGATTGAGCCGTCAATAATCCTGTCGACTCGTGCATTAAGGAGCAATGCTTTTTACCTGAAAGGTTTTATGGCGACCATTTCCTTCGGGGCCTCTTACGTTGCAAATAAGCTCCGGCTAAATCACCCATTTCTTCAACCCTTCCCCCCAACCTCCCCCTTCCCCTCCCCCACCAAAACCGAATCCCCTCGGGGAAGAAACAGATGAGGAGGGTCGAGCGGGTGCCTCGACATTTTCGCTCTTGGGAAATTGTCAAGAAGTTTTTTTTTTTTTTTCCTAAAAAAGACGGAGACAGGATCGGCTGCCTAAAACAAGATCTGTGTTAGCGGACTTCTCCAACTTCAATTTCTTTTATTTTTTTATTTCTAGAACAAAAAATCTTTAGCCTTCACTAAAAGGGGAAGATGAGTGAGGAGTGAAGAAAGCAAGAGCGATTGTAAGAATTGAGGAAAACTAAAGCAGTTAGAAAATTCCAAATCCTTGCAGAAGAGGGAAGCAAACAGAAACCCATCCATGAATTTCGTAAACGATCCAAGGAAAATTCGTCCATTTCCATCTTTTAGAGGAAATTAAAGTCAGAAAAAGCAACAATCTGTCCATGATTCGAATTCGCGGCTTTTATCTAAAAACATATCTTCGGTTCCAGACACAATCAAACTTTAGTGAAAACATTAAGGAAATTTGTTATCCTACAACGCTACACTGTTTCCAAGAGCATGAATAACATCACCCATCCATGCCGTGATCGCCAAACAGTTAAGTATATCTTAGTCTTACCAGACCACTGTGCTGATGATTAACAAACACCTCTCCTACAGGGCTGTCCCGAAGGATTAGATATCTTTACGTGGCTAGGAACCAATTGGTTACCTAGCAACGGGACCTACAACTTATTGTGGGCTCCGAACCATATCGAGAAATGAATTTCTATCAAAAAAATAAATTCCTAAAATTTATCGTTGGCAGGGCGGGAAATCGAACCCGAACTAAGATCGGTAGTCGAGCACGTAACTCGAGGACCACTCGCCAAATGGCGGTGCTAGCCCAATTTTCCATTTGCCCCAGCCTTTGAAAACAAAGCATCGATGGCTTTGCTTGGTTTATTTGAATTAATGAAACGAAGCTAAGATGATGATTATCTATTGTAAACAAAATTACACCATTACTATACAACTGATGCTCAGACTAACACATCTATAAAGTATGCCCTACGCCAATGAAGTTTCCTCAGAAATGATAATGGTGTTGTTGGGTTTTCACATAACAATACATGATGAAATGTAATATTCTCTCTCTCTCTCTCTCTCTCTCTCTCTCTCTCTCTCTCTCTCTCTGCCCAAATAAAGCAAGCCCTGGAGTGCTTCCCTCTTGACAGCTAACAATGTTGGAGGACAATGACAAAATCTGTGGGGTTGAATTTCCATTATCGCCCTCCCCTTTCAACAGAATCGTTCATCAGTCGCTAGGCCTAACAGAGGCCTCGTTGAGGGTTGAAAATGGGGGCTCAGTGTGGCGTTGGAGGTTATTCTATCCTCAACTTGGCCCAACTCCCAATATCTCACATTTTCGCACAACAAAGTCAAACGCGTCGCCTGACAATCAAGTCCGATCCAGCAACACGATGAGTTGAAATTTAATCATGCCTGTGCTTGCTTGGAGTGACTCTCTCTCTCTCTCTCTCTCTCTCTCTCTCTCTCTCTCTCTCTCTCTCTCTCTCTCTCCACACACACACACACACAATACATCAGAACTCATTTCTCTTTTTACCCAAACAAGAATTTCTTTCCAACGTGCAGAAGACACCAAACGCACGCGGATTATTATTTAAATACCCTTCAAATGTATACATGACAGAACTGTTGCAATAATGAGATATGACAATAAAACTACTTACAGGACTCATACAATGTAACAACTAAGCCTTCATCAACAATGTTCTCTTGGAGTTTGTGCCCAGTCGATTTCAACTTACAACTCTAATTTCAACTTGAGGCTTTCTATGACCTGTATACAAAATAGTTTGCAACAACAACAACAACAACAATAATAATAATAATAATAATAATAATAATAATAATAATAATAATAATAAAAAAGAATGAATGATAACTCCAAGCACCAGAAAAGTCACTTACTTCCAAATCAGTGACAAACACCCCCCTCCCCCCGTTTATACAACTGCCAATTAAAGAAAAAATAATCTTACGGATAATCAACTAAACCGCGCCGTACCCTCTCCCCCACCCCCCACACACTAACGAGGGGATTTCCAATACGGTTTTCCGTTAAACGTCTTAATTCGAGAATACGGTTTTCCGTTGACCTCCGATTTCGGGAATACGGTTTACCGTTACTCAGTCGATTGGAGAGAATACGGTGTTCCGTTATCCTCTTAATTAGAGAATGCGGGTTGCCGTCGTTCCCATAATTCGGGAATGCGGTTTTCAAGTTACCCGGGTCCTCAAATTTGCATTTGACAGTTATGGTACGTACTCCAGGAATACCAAAATTTGCATTTGACAGTTATGGTATATACTCCAGGAATACCAAAATTTGTATCTGTCAGCTATTATAATTATTATTATTATTATTATTATTATTATTTATTATTATTATTATAGTATATACTCCAAGAAAACAAAAATTTGCATTGGACAGTTATTATTTTTTTCCAGTGAAAATTATACCCATAATCATAGGAACACTAGGCACGATCCCAAGATCCCTGAAAAGGAATCTAGAAAAACTAGACTGAAGTAGCTCCAGGACTCATGCAGAAGTGTGTGATCCTAGAAACGGTGCTCATACTAAGAAAAGTGGTGGACTCCTAAGGAGGCAGGATGCAACCCGGAACCCCACACTGTAAATACCACCAGTCGAATTAGAGGACTGTGATAGACCCCAAAAAAAAAAATATTATTATTATTATTATTATTTTACAAGAAGTTTTTTTCTTGATAATTCTCCAAAAAAAAACTAAAATTTGCATTTGACAGTTATTTATTATTATTATTATTATTATTATTATTATTATTATTATTATTATTATCATTGTATTATAGTATGTACTTCAAGAAAACTAAAATTTGCATTTGACAGGTATCATCATCATCATATTATCATTATTATTATTATTATTATTATTATTATTATTATTATTATTATTATTATTATTATTATAGTATATACTCTAAGAAAACTAAAAATTGCTTTTGACAGTTTATGGTACTCCAAAAAAAACAAAATTTGCTTTTGGCAGTTATACTAACTGTTCTCTTCACTTGTGAATCCGCGTTGCTCATCTGGGTTAGATTAGAGTTCTTTATTTTCTTTACAAAAGAATTCAGTTTCCAAATCCTCTCTCTCTCTCTCTCTCTCTCTTTTTTTATGAGAACAGTTTTCCGTTACACTCTTCAGTTTAACCATGCTCAGATAATAGGACCTTTCTGTTGCTCTCGCGATTCCATTGAACACGACCATTCGGCTTCTTGTCATTGTGCTGATTAACAGACATGGCGTTTACTGGAATTCCCTCTACCAAAGAGTTCGGGTTTTGCAACGACTTCCCCCGAATAACGGAGGCTCTTTTAATTATTATTCTGATCTATACCTCTTCCAAAGACATTCAGATTTTCCCTACTCTCGCTCTCTCTTTTTCTCTCTTCCGCTTTGTCTGCCCTTATGACATTGGGCTGAACGGCCGAGGAGGAGGAAGAATATTCCGCGTTCGCATTTCCGGCACTCCATTCATTTCCAATAAAACATCGAAAATCGTCCTCTAGAGAAAGGGGAGGAAAAAATCCTCTACGAGGACTATTTACCCCGGCAGTCAATAAGGATCGTATTCCCGGGCATTTCTCCGTGATTTCCAACCGTCAAGTGGGGGGTTAGCACCAAGTCAAACAGAGGAGCAAACTCCTTTCCTCGCCCGCCAATCTCCGGCAGCCGACTCAAGTCACTCTATCGCCTCATTTCCTCAATTCCCCATGCGCCTCCTCCTACCCCTACCCCTAATTCCCCATGCGCCTCCTCCTACCTCTAACTCCCCCATCCCGTCCCCTCCACACGAAACTTGACTTCCCTCTTTTTCCGGCAGGGAGTTCGTTTCCTCCGCTACCACCACCACCACCTCCTCCTCCTCCTCCTCCTCCTCCTCCTCCTCCTCCTCGTCTGCACTTTCTCCTTGGGCGGAATGTCAGTCATCATCACCCGAAGGAAACCGCGGCGTTGAAGGAAATGTTCTTGACGTCGGCGCGCCTACGTAAGGCATCGTAAGACCACACATAATAATGAAAAAAACTAAGCTACTTTTTCTCTTAACAATAAAATAATGAACTATTACTTGAAGTATCTAAACTACCATAAAACCAATGCCACACGATACAGCAGCCCATTGCTTTTTATTCACAAAGGACTTGTTGGGAAAAGTATACGAGTACATGACTAGGAATATGTCATGCTTGTTTTCAACTTGGGAAGGTCACGATTCTCTCGAATATCTCTCCTCAACCTCAACGTTTCCTGCATCCTTGTCTGAAGGATGGAAGACTGCCCTAAGAAGTAAAGAGAGGGAATAATACAAAGCTGCACCTCATGAGGCCCTAGTGTCGATGAAAAGGCATCGGCGCTTCACTCAAAATCGGGCTACGAAAACGAACTGAAAAACCTTTTGATGGAAAAAAAAAAATTATAAATGCCAGTATTTCAATTTTCGCAAATAAATCAGCTCCAGCGTTTAAGTTAAAGAGAGCAGTACTTAAACTAAAGGTGGGTATCGCATAAACTCCTTGGATATTCACAGCTCCACTTTGATCGATCAAAATCATTATTCTGAAAGATTAATTGCCTCAGTAATAATGAAAGTTTTATATAAATGTGCCCACTTTTAATAAGGTTATCTTTTTGTTGGGAGCGAATGCAATTAACCTCTTAATTAGCAATGAACCTCTTGGGAGGGGTGGGGTGGGGTGGGGTGTGTGTTGGTGAAAAAATTCCCTTTCAAAGGCCAGTTCATTTGCAAGTTTCAAAAGAAGCGCGGAGAAGGATCCTTATACTATTTTCCACTTTCCAGACTCTTAAAATTCAATTTTCTTTTTCATCAGCCAAGGTACTCATACGAAGATATATGACTGTAAAAAACCCAACAATAAACCATCGTGAACAAACTTTATCTATTAACAGGAATGTAAAACCGGCCGTATAAAATTTAAAAACAAACACGTCTGATTTTGTATTGTGAAGTCTTCAGTAGAACGCCGGACTGGGGACATTACCAGATATTTTTTTTTTTTTTTTTTGTGAAAGTAAGAAAAATAAAGAATAATGGATATACATTGTTAAGGAGAATAAAGTTTGGGAATAAAAAGCCTCCATCCCTTCACATACATACATACATACAAAGTAGTTCAAAAGACCAAAATCGAAGGCATCTTGTGCCATAACGCCGATAATTTTTTAGTATAAAAATATGGAAATGAAATTGGAAAATCATATAATAGAAAATTTCACAGTAAACTAAAATTTGAAAATTAAAACCTCTATCCATAATTTTGAAGAAGAAATGGTAGGATAAGCACTAACACACACACACACACACAACCACATTAATATCCAAGTAAATTAAATAAAAACCTATCTGCTATACACACATTCAAATAAACGTTCTGTTCCGTATTTGGAAACTAAGCTTTCAGAAGCTACAGTGCGCGCGCACACACACACAAACACACACACACACACACACAAACACACAACAAGCAACCACGACTAAAATTAGAAAGACGTATCGATTGGTTCACTGACCTGAGAGAGAGAGAGAGAGAGAGAGAGAGAGAGAAATAATTTTGTTTTTCTTTACAAATGCAACATTACAAAAAATAACTTACGTACCCTACGTAAAAAGACAATTTCAACCACCGCATAATAGCTTAACCTGGCCCATAATTCAAGGGTTTAACGCCGGATCTATAAGGATCATCTGATTCATCATCATAAGCCGCGCGGTATACGGGGAGGAATTAAGCCTATTTCCTTATATTCTTGCTACATGGCGGCAGATTCTTTAAAAACCTCAATGCTCATCACATGTGGGTATTCTGTTCAGTGGAAGTTGCATTTGGAAGGTAATGATTCTATCTGGTTTGGTCCATAATAATGTTGGATCATTGGAAAAAATAAATACTTGTTAATCGTAAATTATGCACAACACAACTTTACCGATGAAAGGAGAAGGCGAAGACGGCGATGACGAAAGGATATCATCTTCTTGTACCGCAACCTGTGAAGAGATAGCGAAGAATTTCCCAAGAAACCCCACAGTCTGAGATACCGGAAGACGGGTGGTACTTCTCATGAAACGAAGGCTCGGTCGATCGAAACTACGCCGTCATATGAACTATATTTAATTCATCAGTATCACCACCAGTCAAGACAATATCACAGGTTTACAAGCGAATAAACACAAGTGAATATACTAGGCGAGCGAGACGTGGCTGGCAATAAGGCGCAGCAAGACCAATTGAAACCCAGAGAGATAATAAAATAAAAAACTAACTAATGTATACATGACATAAGATCAAGTGACACTTGCAAACGCAGCACATTAACTGCCTGATTGACACATGCAAGGCGTTGCAGAATGGCGATGTCGAAGCAGAAAAAAAGCCATGGGTGATACCTGTTTGATAAACGCAAGACGAGAGAGAGAGAGAGAGAGAGAGAGAGAGAAATTTTTTGAAGCGCAAGACGATGAAAAAATCTACAAAAAGAAAAAGTATACCATATATTCATAGAATAAGCTTAAAAATCCTAGCTTTGACAAGATATATATATATATATATATATATATATATATATATATATATAATATATATTATAAACAAACAAATACACAACAACGGACTTTTCGATTATCAAAGGCAAAGATTGACAGCTCCGGCTTTCAGCCAAGGGCGGCGCGTCTGTCATAAATTTATGCTGGGTGCAATCACCCGTGACAGTGAATGACAGGCTCCGAGATGTCTTCCGAAGGCGACTGTACCCTTCTCCCTTTTCCATAGTGCACGGCACGGTTGGTGCCTAATTCTCTCTCTCTCTCTCTCTCTCTCTCCTCTCTCTCTCTCTCTCTCTCTCTCTCTCTCTATATATATATATATATATATATATATATATATATATATATATATATATATTATATACTATATATAAGTACATGTATATATATACATACATATATATGTAAACTATATACACATTAGTGTTATATAAATATTTAAAATCTCTCTCTGTCTTTATATATATTATATATATATAATATATATATAATATATAATATATATACCACAATGAGAGAGAGAAGAGAGAGAGAGAGAGAGAGAGAGAGAGAGAGACTTTTAAAATATTTATTATAGCACTTCAGGGTCCAGAACATAGATTAAGGACAAACGACGTGATTTCCCAAGATATTTGCGAGAGGGAGAGAAAGACACAGGCATAAGTTCATTCCACATAATTGCTTTTTGTTTGTATGGCGTTTTTACGTTGCATGGAACCAGCGGTTATTCAGCAACGGGACCAACGGCTTTACGTGACTTCCGAACCACGTCGAGAGTGAACTTCTATCACCAGAAATACACATCTCTCACTCCTCAATTGAATGGCCGAGAATCGAACCCGCGACCACCGAGGTGGAACGCAAACACCATACCAACCACGCCACTGAGGCGTTCCACATTATTTCTTGCAACCTTCTGCAATGCAATAATAAATGTTACAACAGTACATCACGTAGAAAGTATTGAAGATTACAAAATACGGAACCATCGCCTGTAATGCAAGGCTGCTCCCTTGAATACTACTTATGGTACTCAACCTAATTACTAAACACTGCCTTAATTTTTTACGCAAGTACTGCACGGATGTTAACGTCATATTTAATTTTACTATACGTCCATTAATCACAGGCGCATGTGAAACGCAATGAAAATGTCCATTTTTATTTAGTTATGGCAGATTTACTGCAGATTTTCACTGAGCGAAGCCATATAACCATTGTTCCCCAATGTTCTCAAGCCGCGGGTCGTGACAAAAATAAGTTCTATGAACTTCTACACATCAAGGAGTGATTTATTCGCAAGAGGGAATACTACGTTGGTTTTCTTTTTCTTATTCATCTTGAATGGTTTTCTTCTTCTTGTTTATCCTTAATTTTTATTAATACGTACTCGACAAATCACGTAATCACACATAAATGAATGCAAAGGCTTCCATATATCACACGTAAAAGCACATTACGCCTACGTTAGTTTGAAGAATCCAGGGGTCTAAAACAGATTCCCTGCTTTGCTGCACACCTAGGATCTGTGCTTTTGGTTGAACTTAACAGCACAAACATAATCCATACAGAGATAAGAACAGACAGAGGGCAGCTGATATGAAGCATAACACAGAAATATTTGACATTTTCTCTCTCTCTCTCTCTCTCTCTCTCTCTCTCTCCTCTCTCTCTCTCTCACACATTATGATAATGGAGTTTCGGAATCCGCAACGGTGCTAATTATTCATCGAGTTCGAAGCACGATCGGAAGCGCATTAACTTAAGTCGACACTTTAACTTTCCCTTAACTCGTAGAAGAGACAACTTTGAAATGGCGTTTGTATTATTTAATGCTACCTCAGGGACCTCTCTCTCTCTCTCTCTCTCTCTCTCTCTCTCTCTCTCTCTCTCTCTCTCTCTCTCTCTCTCTTCTATCCACCATTCAAACTAAGTAACCCAGTAAGCTAATGGCTGACATCCATTTAGTGAAATTATCCTCATACCGATACGTGTACTTTGTACACTGATGACTAAAATGAAGTCTCTCTCTCTCTCTCTCTCTCTCTCTCTCTCTCTCTCTCTCTCTCTCTCTCTCTCTCCATACACGAATTCATTTTCTATAATGATCCATCCAATTCATCAAAGCAGAAATAGCTTCCAATCAGAGCATCGCTCAACAATCTTGCTATTCCCTAATCGCTATCGTGAAAGAAGCAGGCCGGAACAGATTGCATGCAATTGCTGATAGCACATCGTGGAAATAATGATGATGATGATGAGTAGAGAGAGAGAGAGAGAGAGAGAGAGAGAGAGAGAGAGAAGAGAGAGAGCTATTTAGAAGTGGTGGAAGTTACTAGACCTACAAGAGAGAGAGAGAGAGAGAGAGAGAGAGAGAGAGAGAAGAAGGTGGTGAGTTACCATTGCTCAATTACAGGAGAGAGAGAGAGAGAGAGAGAGAGAGAGAAGAGAGAGAGAGAGGAGGAAGAAGGTGGTGAGTTACCATATCTCAATTACAGGAGAGAGAGAGAGACAGAGACAGAGAGACTGATGATTGCCTTTGTGAGTTTCTACGTAGAGATCACCAAGAGGTCATTAAACGGGAAACTTCATTAAGAGAGGTGAAGGCGAGGCCAGAGGGAAGGGGGAGGGGGAAGGGGAAGGGGGAGGGGGAGAAATTGAATGGGAGAAGAGTCTCTGTTATATCTATATTTTTATTGAGTCATTATTATTATGTATATATGATTTAAAGTAGTTTTTTTAAATTAAATATTTAAATGAAGGTTGAGGTTTTATAAGCTAATTTAGCAAATTTCGTAAAAATTTCACGCTAGGATGACTCCTGACATCAGCTTTTTGGCGCTCTCTCTCTCTCTCTCTCTCTCTCCTCCTCTCTCTCTCTCTCATCTCTCTCTCTCTCAGCATCAATGAGGAATAGTTTAAAAGAAAGCTTAGACAAAATCATTAGGATACTGTGAATGAACATTAAACCTGCTCCTTGAGATAAGCGAGCACACATGTCTCATCGGATGGACTAATTAGTCTTCGAGACATCCTAATCCTTGTAACTCCTTCTCCTCCTCCTACCCCTGTTCTGTC
>NC_061102.1:13859862-13874862 GCF_015104395.2 Macrobrachium nipponense
AAACAGGAACAGCAATTGACAGAGAATGCAATGCCTATTAATGCAAATTGCTTCAACTGTTACTTAGCTGTAAACTAGAACATTCTCGATTCCAGGATTCCGAGGTAATTCTCAAACTGATGCGAAACCCGTAGCTGAATATTCTCAGAAACAATGGCGAATAAATAAACGGTGAGGGGAGACTATCCTCATTATTCTGACAAACCTATACCACCCCACCCCCTTCCACAGGAACCCATTTCCTGACATCTCCCCCCACAAACCCCCCTCTTCCAACACGGAAGGTGCCTACCCATCTCTACAATGGGAGTAGTTCCTTTCACACTGATAACAATAAAGGCATTATAACTGGCATCCACAGACATATGCGCACACACGCACAGAACAATGTCAGTCTCTGAGCAGAGTTAGAGCCGTGAAGGACTGTGCATTTCAACTAACTAACTCTCTCTCTCTCTCTCTCTCTCTCTCTCTCTCTCTCTCTCTCTCCATATACAGTATTCAAAACTCATTATTCGGGAACTCTCCGAGAGCAATTATGACCGAGTTACAAATACAATTCTAAATGCATTAACTTCCATTACGCGTGAATGACGTATTTAACGCTGTTTACCCTCGGCATTAACTGCAAGAATGGGCGATGCATTTATAACCTCGGCATCATTAAAGGCAGCCACCATTGCATCCTGGATTTCCGAAGCGGGTGGGGGGGAGGATGGCGAACGACGACTAAATCATTCCATTCACACTTCCCAGCCACATTTACCAGGAAGACATAGTCATTCCATTCAGACTCCCAACCACATTTACCTGGAAGACACAATCACTCCATTCAGACTGCCAACCACATTTGCAAAGAAGACGGACTCATTCCATCAGACTCCCAACCACATTTACAAGGAAGAAAGACTCATTCCACAAATTCTACCAACCAAATTTAAGTGGGAAGACATTCATTCCATTCAGACTACCACCGACCACATTTACGAGGACGCTATACTCATTCCATTCAGACAGCATTTACGAGGACTAACTTATTTCACATTTACGAGGAAGACAGACTCATTCCTTTCAGCCTGCAATCGCATTTAAGAGTTTACGAGGAAGATATAATTATTCCTTTCCGAGGCGACTCACTCATTCCACACAGTATACTAACTATAATTTAAAAAAAAAAAGATATTACAATAACTAAAGTACAAATTATTTAAACAACATCAAAGCACTTTTGAGAAATCACCCGTCCATAAATAAAGGGAGAAAAAACATAAACCTCCAAATCTGTACAAACAAGTATAATGAAGTATATCTATCTATTATATGATTTCGGATATTTTACAAGGACACTAAGCCAATTAACCGTTTCCTACGAATTATATAGAAACCCCTATATATCTGGAATAGAACAGAATGTAGGATTTAGGCCAGAGGCCAAACGTTGGTACATAAGAGGTCATCTATCGCTGAAAGGGAAATTGAGAGTAGACAGGTGTACAAAGGTCTGAGAGGCGTAACAGAAGGAAAACCTCAAAGCAGCAGCACTGAAACAATTGTCAGGAGAGGGCGGATAGCAAGATGGAAGAGAGAGAATATGAATGGAGATACAGTAAAAGGAGTGAAAGTATGTACACCCGCTGCTTGACAAAACCCGCAAAAATTGTATCCGTGGAGCTGGAGAGCAGGACCTGGAAAATATTTATCGGACCGACCTCCCTTCTCTAAATATCAACTCAATTCATGCTAACACCCTTTATCGATATCGGGCCTCAGTCGGCAATAGAGGGTCCCATTCAGGAGAGAGAGAGAGAGAGAGAGAGAGAGAGAGAGAGAGAGAGAGAGAGAGAGTCAAGTTCCCGTGATAACATTATCAGGTCTTTTAAGCACAAGCAATTATCCAAACCAGAGGTTACCCTCCATGAGAGAGAGAGAAGAGAGAGAGAGAGAGAGAGAGAGAGAGAGAGAGAGAGAGAAATTAACTGCATTTACGTTTTAAACATCTGCGAGTGATTTAACCACTTTGCTATTTTTCAAAATACGTCTGGAAAAAAATAGAGGGGGGGAGGGGGGGGGGGAAGTACCAAAGCAACACAAATAGTAAGCTCACCTGTATACGAGGCATATTAAAGTAGCGCTGCAATTCCATTAAATTCGGAATGACAAATGAAGGAATATATGCGCAGCTGATTCACTTCCACCCTCAAACGAAACGCATCAGCGCCATCTTAACTTCATTACGGGCCCATTTGGTGAACTGCCCTTAAGGCAATCGCGGCCAGAAAATGTTAGGAATGACGGAATATTAGCGTCGAGTGAATGTTTGAAATGTTAGGCAGGGATGCCAATTGAATGTCATTACCAGCGAGAGTTTCTGGAAAGATTTCACGCTTATTAAACATTATCAGCGTATGACATGATCCCAGCGTTAATGGTTAATGTTGCTGTAATACCGGTTTTAACATTAAACCAATAAATCAAGTTATTTTATGGCACCACGGCCTTGGATGCCGTGACCCAAGATCAAGCCATAAATCAGTAGTTCATTGAAAACGCCAAAGAACCGGCTAATATTACCGTGGATGAAATGTTCGACGATTGATAATATATCACGTGTGAAATTCGAGATGTTCTTACGAATTCAACAGACAAGAAAACTTGGAATCAAAATGTGATTTATGAATATTTCAGTATTACATACCGGTAATGAAATCTTACCCTAGGGGAAATGTAAGTAATAAATAAAACCTTTCAAGCAAGAGCAGTTGCCAATATGGAGACTCGCACCATTGCTGAAATATTGAACATCTGAATACAAATATAATTGCTGAAGATATTCATCAAAAGTCGATGTACAAATGCTGAATCTTCTTCATGCTGAATCTTCTTCACTGATATCAAATACTGTACAGAAACAAGCGTCACAAAGCAATGGACAAAGAATAAGGTTAAAAAAACTACACTGACATTCACAAACCGAATGCAGGTGAATAGACGGACAAGCATCAATGGATATAGTTTTTTTTTCGAAGGGGCTCAATGCTTTGATCTCCGACGTACGTATGCCCATTTGACCAGAACATAGATCTAAAGCAAGCCTTTCATCACGACCCCCTCGTCGTAAAAAGTCACCGACGGCAAACTGGCCACCTACGGTTAGATCACTATTAGCGATAAACTGTATTAACTTTATAATCAAGAAATTCGAGGATGATAACAATAACCACCACTGTGTCACAAAGGTCTAACTGACCCTGTCTAATAAAAGGAGAGAAAAGCATCATCTGGTACCATGACCTACCTCGAACGTTCTCCACGAAAATCACTATAAGCGATAAACTGCATAATCAAGAAATTCGAGGATGATAACAATAACCACCAATGTGTTACAAGGGTCTAATTGACCCCGTCTAATAAAAGGAGAGAAAAACATCATCTGGTACCGTGACATACCTCGAACGTTCTACACGGACTGCAGAAATCTCTGTAGCTAAAAATCAAGTTATTAGATACAGGCTAAAAACCAAACACTGGGATACAAAAATAGAGTCTATTCGCGACAAAGTCCGCCGCATCTTCATTTTAATTACTATCGTTTCCAGCAGTGCAGTTAATAAATGCACTTGCACTGGATGTATAATTATTGTTTGACGCATCCTAGTGCATTTCTCTGTGATTGCATTAGAGGGCTTTATCACGTCGCCACTAACACGAAGCAGCAATGACAAACGAAGACAGATGTGAAGGGCACACCAGGCGGATGAGGGCGGGGGGCGGTTGAACGCCAGGAGTCACGGATTGCAACCAAGCCTGATAATGCTGCACGCCAGTTCCATAATTAATTTCAAGGTAATGGAGTTTCGTGCGTTCTGCTGCCATACAGTATATAACGCTAATCAAAATATACATAAAAAATAGGTTAGAAATACTTCAATATACGTAAAATATTAAGTCACAATACTTCAAAATTGAAACAATGTAAGCTGATGAGGATGTTTTTATAATAATTCATGTCACTCTTTTAGAGAGAAAAAAGAAAATGGACAAAAACGAAAAACCAATCGAAAAATAATTTGTGTAACAACCCCCCCCCCCCAAAAAAAAAAAAAAAAAAAAAAGAACGCGAAAAGATAAGAGCAAGTCTAGTTCAACTTTGACTTTATGACACGAAAAGACAATACACGACAATACTAAGAGGCACACCCTTTCAGAAACTAAAAAATTGTGTGTGTGTGTGTAAGAGAGAGAGAGAGAGAGAGAGAGAGAGAGAGAGAGAGAGAGAGAGAGAGAGAGATTACTCACTATGGATAAGCAAAGCCCAATAACAATGATAGATTATATCAAAGGGTAACTAACCGACTGACTTGGAAGATCTTACAACATACTAACGTTGCTACAACTAAATTAAATTACAATTAAACCGGTGACATACTTGCAAAAAGGGTGAACGTTCCTCCTCATTCCAAAGCTTACCTGAAATGGAAAAATACATTTGACATTAATAGTGAAACAGAGCGGTAAAATTTATGAAGTGAAAATTACAACGCCACTCATTGTTATGAAAATAATTGAGGTGAGAAGTTTACCAATAAATAAATAAATAAATAAATAAATAAATAAATAAATAAATATATGCATTATTTATTCATTCAAAACACCATTCGTCGTTATAGAAATAGTCGTACTGTTTAGAAGTTTACTAATAAATATAAATATATGATATATATGTTCCAACGCTTTGTAACACTGATGCTTCACTTATAACTGATGAGAGATTTGATGGACTCACGAGAGAGAGAGAGAGATGAAATTTTAAACTATACTCTCTCAGGATTCAGTAGATATATAATATATATATATATATATATATATATATATATATATATATATATATATATATATATGAATTTTTAAACTAATATTTTTCTCTCTCTCAGGATTCAACCGATCTGGCACCGCTATCATGTCATTAACAGAGGGTTAATCACGCGAAAAGCTAATGCCGAGTGAGATTACCCGCCGGGGTATTAAGCGTATCAGTTAATTACTATCGATATGCAATCAGAGAATTTCATTTAACCCTTAATATGACATTCACAAACAGCCGTGTTTACTGTTTAGGTGGGGTCATCGTCAATTAAAATTTTCCTCTCTCAAAATAACATCGCTGGCATAAAGGACATTGTAGCTCACGTAAATAAAACTTACTTTGAGCACAAGAGCTTGTATGTACAAGAACTCTAGCAATTGCAAGCTAATGCAACAAAAGCACAAAATAAGATAAAAGATTTACAAAACCTCGATACACAATAATGCATCAAGATAAGAAGCATCATGCAATGAAATCTAGGATTTTTAAAATAGCATGACGATCATATTTACTTGAAGATTTGCATCACAGAATGAAAATTTAATTTGAAGATTTGCATCACATTATGAAAATTTAATCTGAAGATTTCCATCTCATAATGAAAATATAATTTAAAGATTTGCATCTCATAATGAAAATTTAATTTGAAGATTTGCATCTCAGAATAAAAATTCAATTTGAAGTTTTGTATCTCAGAATGAAAATTTAATTTGAAGATTTGCATCTCATAATGAAAATATAATTTGAAGATTTGCATCTCAGAATAAAAAATTAATTTGAAGTTTTGTATCTCAGAATGAAAATTTAATTTGAAGATTTGCATTTCATAATGAAAATTTCATATGAAGATTTGCATCTCATATTGAAAATTTCATTTGAAGATTTGCATCTCGGAATGAAAATTTAAGCAATGGCTTCAGAAAAACTCGACTTGTAGCACTGAGGCCCACCTGTGAGACACAAAATACTGACACACAAACTCTGACCCAATCCTGTCCACTCCCAGAACAAGTTCTGTTGAGAAGCTGCTTCTTAGCACATTCTACTATGACAACTTTCGCCGAATTTATTTTGCGCCCAGAACATTCCAAATGGCACGTGTAACCAAACATGAATGTATCTGCGTGAAATTCTTACTTATTTGACTAATAACCTCAAAAGAAAAAAAAAATCATTCGATGTAAACTTCTGAGAAGAAGCCCAGGAACTCAGGAGATCTTCGATGTAAGCTTCTGAGAAGAAGCCCAGGAACTCAGGAGCTCTGGAACTATATACGTAAGTCCTGGAAATTAATGAGACGAGCTACTACTACCCAACTTGGCACACTTTTCCCTATGGTCATTGACTCGTTGCTCCTCGGCGCAGCTACACCGTCTAGCCAGAGTAGGGGAGAGGGAGGGGGAGAACCCCAGGAGGGAATAGTAGTAGGTACACGGCTCAGACCAGTTTGAAACTGATTCCCCAGGAAGCCACCATCAACATGGAAAAGAAGCGCACGTCGACTACGCATCACCGTCGAACGAGGCCAGTTGTAACGGTTCTTGTCTTCCGACTCTTCCCTTCATATGCATTTTGCCGAACTACTGACATACACCGATTGATTTAGTACGATGGACTAACTTTAGCAGTTTATTTTCTTCGATGCAATAATACACTAACAGTTTGTTGGTGCTAAACATCTCTACCTACAGAACATATAATAAAATTCTATCAATTTATACTGTGTAACAAAACAGATTTGCACTGGACCTTTGAATAAGGGTAGTAGTCTAAGGTCTGGGGTGCCCTATATATGTGAACTGCAGTCTAGACTTGCCGTTTCTACTCTGTTAGATTACCAACTTTTTATATTATACACTGGTCTTCGTATAATATATAAATGAAGAACATCACATAACTTTAGGAACTTTGCTTGAAGTTTTCGGTGTGGAATGCGAGGACACTATCCGAAAGAAAAATTTATTTTTTCTTGGCTTTATTTTCCCTGACTTCTGGACACATTACCAATAAGTTAATTTTTTTTTTGTGACACTTGCATGCTATCAATGCTTTTTTTAAGTGAATACTATGGACAAAAATTGCAACTAATCACCAAGAAAAGTGTGAGCCCCTAAAAGCCTTAGGCAGATAGAAGATAAGAACAAAAATTATGCACCAAGTTATAAGGAAAATGCATCCTACAGACTGCTCGTAGAGAATAAGTTTCAGGACCATTACTTGCGACGTAATCCACTTAACATAATGTAATTTCTGTAATGGAATACAAGAAAATCTTTTACGTGACTAGACAAAAGAGGTCAGACAGCCACAATACTGAAGAGCACCGTGTCAAGAAAACAAACAAATAAACGTCACATCTGAAAACATTTTAAGTTTTCTTTGAGGTGGAAACATTCAAAATGTTGGAAGGGAAAAAAAAAAGAAATGAAGAACAAGAACAACAAACTGCACAATGGTACAAAACGCCACAACAAAATTTCGTCAAGGAGAAAACATGCTATTTGTCAATTAGCACAATCATAAGTTATCTTGCGAGCGAGTACTACATCTAAATTAACAGTATTACAATTTAGGACAGGGGGGAAATCCCATTGTAAACTTGTACCACATTTCAGGAAATGGCCTCGCATTCTGGACGCATCTAACTACCAACTCATACTTCACCCTTTTTCCGAACATCAGACGGTGACTGGTAATAACTTCGAGAAATGTTCAGCGGTCTCCAAAATTTCCATAAACATTCAACCGTCATGGTCACTTTTTGACCACGATCTTTTTTAGGTTTTCCTGTAACTTATTCGAGTCCTCCTTTTTTAGCTGTTCAAAATGCGTTCATTTGAATACAAACCGACACACACCCAGAATGCCATCATAGTATATCCAAGATGATCCTGGTTTTGCATAGAAAAATGTCTTGTAGAGCAGAAGGATCAAACTTCCACAAGAATTATGAAGCAACTGATGTTAACGATAATTGTTGTTATTTCCTAGACTAAGTTAAGTATATCTTAGTTTAACCAAACCACTGAGCTGAGTAACAGCTCTCCTAGGCTGGCCTGAAGAATTAGATATTTTTACGTGGCTAGGAACCAATTGGTTACCTGGCAACGGGATCTACAGCTATTGCGGGATCCGAACCACATTATATCGAGAAATGAATTTCTACCCGTGTTGGCAGAGCTGATTTCCTAGACTGGAAAAAAAAAAAGGTTCTCATGTGCAGGAAAATATACACTCAATTGTGTGTGCTGGATGGGTGTATGATATTTAGGGACACAGCCCAAGGAATGGGACCCCTGAGGTCATTCAACGCCCATGAAAGACAAGGAGATGAAAGAGACTTCTGCTGCTCCTCAACAAGAGGGGTTTCTTTTTCCTAACGAAGACGTATCTGCTAATACCTTCATGAGTTCGGGGATAAAAGCGGAGGGAAAAGGATTAGTATAAAAGCTATTTTCTTTCCCCTTCTCTCATTTGGTTGTAGGATTAACCGGCTTTGATTACTTTATTGTTTAGCACGATCACCGGGTTTTCAATTCTTTCTTCAGGAATAATACCAGCTCCTCCATTCAATGAAGTTTGCAGAGATCAACGTACAATTTCAGCTATTTACGGGACAGAATAAATTCGATAGCAACGCTAATAAAATAGAAAATATACGGTGAAATGTACAAAATAAACAATACATTTGAAGAAATAAGACAAATACTGAATACTCGCACTTTTCAGACAATATTAACGACGATATCTGCTAAAAAAAAAAAAGGTACGAATTCCTATCGAAGAAACATGTGAAAATTTGAAAACGTTTCTTCTTGATGAACTCTCTCTCTCTCTCTCTCTCTCTCTCTCTCTCTCTCTCTGTGTGTGTGTGTGTGTGTGTGTGTGTGTGTGTTGTGTGTGTGTGTGTGTGTGCCACGACGCATCGGTAATTGATTCAGTTCCGTCAATACGCACGGCCCTGTAATTCCCCGGCTTGAGTACTTGAAAAAGGAAGAGAGAACATTATTATTATTATTATTATTTCCTTCTACCAACGACGTCGACAGTAACAGCGTATGACAGCGCTGGAGTTGGCAACGAAGGGAAATTAGATTAGCCGGGGCCACTACGCCGGGTTAATTGTAAACTGCAATGCTGAAGGAAAAAGAAAAAAGGAAAAAAAAAAGTGAGAAATGATTCAGGATTAGTTTATCACACATGCACACTTCTCGTTGTCTGCCTTCGAAGGTTTCGTGTCACAGGAAGTCAAATTAGCGTTTGGTTATATTTGAGAAAATATACAACTTTAATCAAGGAGGGAAAAAGATACAAATGGAAAATACAAGCAACGACTAAAACGCAACAAAGAGACAACAGCTAGAGTCTAGAATCTACCCTTGAACGAAATAACCAGATTTATATTTGACTCGAGAGAGACGCCTTTCAGTTTTTCTTTTTACGAAGGGAGAAAATAGAAAAAAAAAAGAGAGAAAATGGAGACAATGTATTGAGAGAGAGAGAGCAGAAGGGAACGTCGAGAGAGAGAGAGAGAAAAAAAGACAGATTGAATAGGCATGACAATGAAGCAGCAATCTCATCATGCCACTATTGTGATGAGACTCTAGAGAAATGTAGTGGAATGTACGCCATAGGCTATGAATTTTTAATGTTATGGAAACCATACCTCCTTCCCTCTGCCTTCCCCTACCCCATCCGCGCCGCACACGTCTTCCTCAACCCTGCTATACTATACTTATAAAAGGGGGAATGGGCCTCTTCCCCCCCCCACCCCTTGAATTGGAAACCCCGAAATGGAAATTCCAAAAGCCATCTAATATCACGGAATTGGATTCGACCCTACAGTTCTCAAAAACAGCAGCCCCACTCCCCCAACCCCTTTCCGCTGACCTCCCTCCCCTCCGGCCCCCTCTCCCCTCCCCTACCCTCCAACCCCCCCCTCCCCAACAAACACGCACGGTTACAATCTCCCCTCTCGAGAAAAAAGAAGTGAAAAAGGGGGCCGGAAAAAAAATCACTGCCATTATCTCCACTCTTCTGTTATTCACTTCTCTATGAGTTGTTCAGATAATACGACATTTGCATAAGGTAATGGCAAAGGCTCACTTCCCATGATAAAAATGCCAATAACAATAAAAATAAATCGTCGAAAATGACGTAACAGAGCTCGGAATCTTATCAGCGACGAAATATGGTCGAAATACATTTGGAACACCATCATGAAAGGAAAGAGGGTACATATAAAATATAATATTTGAAACTATTAAAAAGAAAAAAGTAAGTTCTTACAAACACACACACACAGACACAGGCCGTTACATAAACACGCTAAGTCCTTAAAATGAGACCAAGACTTACAACCAAGACTTACAAAGATGCAATGTTGCGTTCAACGAGCACCTGCAACTTTTCAAAGAGTGCTTCAGAGTCCTCACGGTCAATTTCACTTTCTCATCAATGAATTCTTCCACTCTCAAAATTACCCAGAACAGCGTGAAACGCATTAAACTCAGAGAGAGAGAGAGAGAGACGCAAAATATCTCTAATTCAGCTGGAATTCGAAGATGAAAACAAGATTTCTCGTACTATCAACAATTCGTCATTAAGACGAGAAATTAGAAGCAGCTCCTACGTCACAACAAACACGTACGTGAGCTGCTAATTATAAAAAAAAAAAACTAATTCCAGACAAATAAACAAAAAAAACTGTTGGAGCAAGAGACTTTTAAGAAGCCAGAATTTCAACAAGTGGCACTTTTCTCATCATTTCTCTCAAAACCAGGGCTGCAGAAACTTGGTAAATGCTCACATCTCTTCCTTATATACTTGATTTGTTCGGAAGTTTACACACATGCGCGCGCGCGCACACACAATACACATGCTTTGAGATAAAAAAAAAAGGACCAGTAATTAAACTAATAATACCAGTATCTTGCATTTTACCCAGATGCCTCGTTAGCAAAACTTAAAACTGTTATTTTACGCTCTTTCATATATAATGTTAATATTAATGATGATCGCTAAATTAGTTTTAACAGGATACGAGATTTTTCTTCAGTACGTTTTCCGCAGTTGTTAGCAGCGCATTTATGTACAATAATGCTTTCAGATGCAGAAAAGTGTCTTTTTGTTAAAAATGCAAACATGCACAATTGTTCATCATTTGCAAATATATTAATGATGATATGATGATTGATAAATTAATTACAAACAGGATATGAGATTTTTCTTGGAAAAGTTTTTCCCAGGTGTCAGACGATAATCTTGTTTAATTAATACTTATAAAAAGGAATAAAAATTGGCAAAACCACATATATTTGCAAATGTTCATCATTTGCTTGTTTTGTTTGTTTGTATGGTGTTTTTACGTTGCATGGAACCAGTGGTTATTCAGCAACGGGACCAACGGCTTTACGTGACTTCCGAACCACATCGAGAGTGAACTTCTGTCACCAGAAACACACATCTCCGACTTCTCGATGGAATGCCCGAGAATTGAACTCGCGGCCACCAAAGTGGCAGTCCAAGACCAAACCGATCACGCTACTGAGGCGCTTTCATCATTTGCAACCTTACTGAATGCTCATCAAGTCAAGAGAGAGGAAACGGCCAAGAAAGGTGAGAGATAAAGAGAACGAAGCTATCGCGATCATCAAAATCCCACACATCCCCTTGGAATAAAGAAGGACCGGACTATATACGGCCTCAGGGCCAGGAGACACACGGAGCGGCGGCAAAGTCAGTTCCACAGGGACCCTTAAAAAGAAAAAAAAAAAAACAAGCCTTTCTACACGACGGCCATCACACCTCTTAAATCCACCCCTCGACTCATAAGTGGGCAAGTTCACTGTCAAGGCTGACAGGGTGAAAGACCTATGGCACCTTCCATAGATGAAGAAGAAGAAAAAAAAAATAAAAAAAAAAAAAAACTAGTATGGCTGCTACCCAATGTTGGTGAGGTACAAGATCCTTTAAAGTACCGCAAGAGTGGTATATTTAAAGGACCTTGGTGAGAGATACTTTTATAGTCACTTCGACTGGATGCTGCTGCTGCTGCTGCTACTACTACTACTACTACTACTACTACTACTACTACTACTACTACTACTACAGCCGTTACCTTAAAATGAATCACTCTTTTAGAAAACTTTCGCAGGAATAGTGCTACGAAATTCATTATTAACTATTACACGACTGCTTTAGTTTACACAATTTTGTAAGGACTCAATTTGTAATGATGCTGCTGTTGCCAATATTGCCGTTATCGCCAAAATAATAATAATGATTAAATAAAAAGTAAAACCCGTTTTTACACCTGCAGATCGATACCTAAGGCGGAGGCTAAGACATGACGGGGAAAAAAAAAAACTTGGCAAAAGAACCTTATACCTAGAGGGTTACGATGGTTCGCCAAGGTCACGGAAGTTCGGTAACCTTATCACCAGATGCGTGTCACCTCTGAAATCACAAGGAAGTCAGTTTTGTCTGTGAGAGATAAGGAGACGATAAAAGTTCCCTAGCGACAGACCAGTCACGGGTGATATAGTTGAGAGGAAAGATGAAAAACGAGAACTATTGGATGCAGTGTCGCCCAACAACGTCAAACTTCCACGTAACATTTCGAAACATCTGCCAAAACGCGACTTTTCTCAGGGAATGACTATTCCAGTGAGAAATCTAAAGGAGATTCAGAATAGGAATGGGACGAATATTCCAGTAACGAAAACTCGTGATAAATCTGGGAAGAAACCAATGTGACAGATTGGTACGTCGTTAGAACGGGATTTGAAGACACATGCCAAAGATGCAAAGGGACGAGGGACCAAACCAGAAGATTCTTTATGACCGATGCACATAAGACACAAAATCATTTAACGCTACAAACTTTAAAATAAAAGCCCAGTAACAATCCTGAAAATTTAATTCATGAGATTTGCAATCTATTTCGACAACTTCCAAATATGCTGAACTGCATTTCAAGCAAATACTTCGATAACCTTGGAAATACAGGAAACCACCATCTGTATAAATTCATGGTATTTCGACTCATTTCATAACAATGAGGGTACATTATGAATATATATATATATATATATATATATATATATATATATATATATATATATATATATATATAATATATATAAAATTGCGATATCGACATTTAAAAAAAATAACAAGCAACAGTTTTAAGCTCTTTTTCTCGAGCATACATCTGACAATAAAAGAAGTTTTACAACGAAAATCTGACAAGTAAAAATCTCAGCCCCCAACATACTACAGACAAAAACCTTCGGGTAAGAAGAACGGAATAAATCTGACCGGAAAAAGGCCGGAGTCTCTCACTTATTGCTCGTGATGGGAGAACTTATTTATCCCAACACCTACATATGCCTCCCAAGCTACGAACTTTCCCTAGGACCCCCAAACCAGCCCCCGCCCCAGAAAAAGTAGAATCACAGATAAGGAAATTCGCAGATAAAGGAAAATAGAGCTCTACTTCATAAATTCCAACTTTGATCCTCGACTACTCTCATAAAGACCCGAAACTCTCTATTCTTACGAGCTAAGAGCGAATATCCCCAGTCAAACTCTCCCGTGGGATATTCATATATTTCCAAGCAACGGGATCTCCCCGCCGCCTGGAGAGCGTATTCAGAAAGTTCCCAACTCTCTCTCTCTCTCTCTCTCTCTCTCTCTCTCTCTCTCTCTCTCTCTCTCTGTCGCTTTGTCTTGAATCATAAGACCTAAAGTCCAACAGAAACACGCCGAAGAAGGACCTTCCCGACCCTAAGAAACAGCACAGGAGGCTTCGAGGCCCTTTTCTCCTCCTCCTCCTCCTCTCCTTACTTCCCTTTTAATGTCCTCTCTCTCTCTCTCTCTCTCTCTCTCTCTCTCTCTCCTCTCTTTTTACTTCCTTTCTTTCTTTCTTCTTTTCTTTTCTTTTCTCTCTCAACTCTGTTTTTGTTTCGAGACTGTTTTCCCAGTGTCTCAAAAAGTGTAGTTAACAATGCGGAATGAAACGGCCGTTGAAGCAGCAAAACATCACCCAGGCCAAAGACGGGGACGTTTACCCTGGGGGGAAAGGAGTTACATAGATGTTGAGGAGGACGAGAGTCCCTAAAGGAGATGGGACAAAAAATGAACACCGACTAAATTATCTAAACAAGACTGAAACCACTTTTACACGAAAAGACCCTCGGCCAGTCTTTCCTTTGTGTGTTTTTTCGCATGTTTTTTTTTTCCAAAATAAATGGAGCCACTGATTTGAGGCGGTTTCTACTTACAAACTCACCTTCAGAAAGATACCTTTTTCTGTTATGTAAACCCAAAGGTTGCGTTATTTGTAACCTTATTAAAAACAAAAATATGAACACATAATATAAGGTTCTCAATCATAAAATTGATGAAATAAATTGGAAAAAAAAATAAACTTCCAAACGGTAAAGTCGAAATCAATAACAGTTTTAAAAAGCCTTTCTTATACAGAGTCAACAAACAAAATTTACTCACTGATTATAAATAAAGGCAGATTTTCTTTCTTAAGCTTTTACATGACACCGTCTGGACGCCATACCCTATTAAAAAGTTCTCTGTGCTTAAACAACTAAATTTCATTCTCAAAAGTTGTACTACGAAAAAAATAAGTACATGAATAATAAAATCATATAAAAATAAGAATAATTGCATAAATTTAAATACACAAAAACCACCAATTATTAATCCAATTATACAAAATGAAAAAAAAAAATGGCAAGACTACAGAAAGCTGAATTCTTTCCTTGATCAATTTACAACGAAATTCTGGAGTTCAAAAGAGAACTTTCATACCTGAGGACTTTAAGCAAACCTTGTAATTTATTTCATTCATATGATCAAGACATTTTATATATATATATATATATATATATATATATATATATATATATATATATATATAAAAGAATTCTGGAATTCGAAAAAGTATTTTCATACCTTGACAACTTTAAAGCATATCTTGTCATTTAATTCATATGATCAAGACTTTTTTTATATATACTATATATTATTATATATACATACAAACACTATATAATATTTTTTCAACTTCCCCATTCACTAAATTCACTAATTCTTAATTAAACCCACCATATATG
>NC_061102.1:13879862-13887362 GCF_015104395.2 Macrobrachium nipponense
GCGTAGCCTTGCATTAATCCTTTACATTTTCAAAGATGATTCACGGGTTGCAATATATTGCAAGATTCGGTCCTGACAAAAGCAACCGAACACCGGCGGCGCGCGTACACACACACACACACACACAACAATAGGCCTAAAGGTTTCTCGACAGGAACACTCCCTTCCCTTGATTAATTAAAACCAAAAAAAGAAAATGATCTAACACAAACTCAAACGTCTTCCCGCGCTTCCTCCCATTCTCCTCTATCTGCACGACCCACCCGTCCCGGCCCCCCCTTTTTTGTTAACCCCTTACCCCCAATCCATCTTAACCCCTTATCCCTCCAGGCATGTGGCCCTCGCTTCCTGGCGCGATATATCTCAAAAGGTTTCGACCCCATAATGAGACTGGATGGAGCGCCGGCGAATTATTTACGCTGGAATCCCCTGGCTTCAGTCCCGAAGGCCATCAAATTCAATTCCAGGAATCTACGTCGTCGTTGGTTAATAACGGAATCAGAAAATATTTTAAAAATTTCGCTAATTCAGTGACGCACGCTAAATCCCATCACACACACACACACACACACAAATTATTAATACAATCCAGATCCGTTATCCTGACATACGATTTAATAGACAATGAAAAATTGTAGTCCTGTGCGTCTAAAATTCTAAAATTTAATTCTCTTCGCAGTGTAGACGAGAGAGAGAGAGAGAGAGAGAGAGAAGAGGAGAGAGGGGAGAGAGAGAGAGAGAGAGAGAGAGTTATCCTGAATGACGATTAGATTGCCAATGAAAAATTGTAATCCTGTGCGTCTAAAATTCAAACATTTAATTCTCTTCGCAGTGTAAACGAGAGAGAGAGGAGAGAGAGAGAGAGAGAGAGAGAGAGAGAGAGAGAGTTATCCTGAATGACGATTAAATTGCCAATGAAAAATTGTAGTCCTGTGCGTCTAAAATTCTAAAATTTAATTCTCTTCGCAGTGTAGACGAGAGAGAGAGAGAGAGAGAGAGAGAGAGAGAGAGAGAGAGAGAGAGAGAGAGAGAGTGTGTTATCCTGAATGACGATTAAATACCCAATGAAAAATTGTAATCCTGTGCGTCTAAAATTCTAAAATTTATTTCTCATCGCAGTGTAAACGAGAGAGAGAGAGAGAGAGAGAGAGAGAGAGAGAGAGAATCTTCTCATTACGCGCTTCACTTTACTGCGTAAGCACAACCCTGATTAATTAATTTACGACCGTAAATAACGCCAAAGCAATCAAATTAATCACAAGAATCATAAAATAAAATTCAATAATCCATCCATGTGGAGACATCTGAAAACGGCGTGAACCCAATCACGCCTTTTACACAACATCTTTATCCCATCCCACGATGGCTCAGACTTAATGATTCAATACCTTTGTGAACATACTTGAATCGTGGGCGAGAATAATTTCATTATGTACGCATGTGTTGACATAAAAGGCCATTTCCCCCATATAATTTTCAGGCTCTATAATCAAGTTATCACACATAACTTGAAGACGGGAGAACACGAAATTGTAAATAAATAAATAAAATGTGCATCGTAATTCAATAAAAAAAAAAAAAATGTACACCCAATTCTTGTAACACCAGAAAGAGGGTTTTACGAAGTGACCCATGATATGAGAGAGAGAGAGAGAGAGAGAGAGGAGAGAGAGAGAGAGAGAGAGAGAGAGAGACAAAACCTTTGTTATTCGATAACAAGCCCAGAACGACTGATGGTGAAAGAACCGGATTATAATAAACATGACTATCGAATAGTGAATTCAAATTCTTTTCATCAGTATCCAGCGGATTATACATACAACAATGCTGTGGAATTCACACGGGATCACACGGGAAAAACATTCAAAATATCTCCATCTATTTTTCGTAAGACTCCGTACACTCTCAATCGAACAAACGAATGTCAAGGGATATTGAGATATATTTCTTTCATATCGCAGTTCATCATTTTTTGGAATCTGGTTATAATGATGGGTTATAATCAGGACACTAGCCCGACATAGAAAGGGGGACAGGAAAACGCTGACACACTCAACAGACGGACAAATTAAAATTCATCTGAATGAGTTCCCCAGATTCCATTTGGATCCACCAGTAAGCTTCAAATCACATTATAGGACACCGTAGGAACGTGGATGAGGGAGTGACTCAAATTGTTGTTGTTGTTGTTCTTCTTCTTTTTAATCTAAGGACGGGATATAAGTGTCACCATGATTTTACCCCTCAGGAGAGACCATTATTTTCTGAAGAAGGCATAGAGATGTATGTTCAAAACAGTGTCTATTTCAATCTACGAATGAGATGGACTGCCATCAGTTTGAGCCAATTTATACCTTATTTTTACAACTGAAAGAGAAAGGATCATCTTACTCATTTCTTACTCAATATTCCTAATTTCACCCTCTGATCGAGACGAATGACGCATTGTTCTTTTTCAAGGAGGAAAGCTGAAAATTTATACCCCACGATGAGCAATGAGCTACAACAACCTATTTGCTTTATACTTTTTTCTTAGGATGAGACTAACTTATTTCTTCACTGGGATGAGGCGGGGATCCCCATTTACCCTTTATGATGAAAGAACAGCCTAATATTTTCCTCTGAGAAAGAGAACAAAACCTCTTATTTCTCGGGAAGATGTGGCGAGGGCTAATTTTCCAGTTAGAATGAAGCTAATTCAGTTCCTTGTACCGAATCAGGATGAGACCATAAATACTCAAGATTTTACCCAAAGGTGATGAGAAAAGCCCCGTATTTCTCTCGCTGTATGGAGTCCCCTTATTTTCCCTTTGCAAAACCCAGACATATTCTGTTAAGTAGAGTTTATAAACTATCTTTACGTTGCGATAATATGAAACCAGAATGTTAATAGCAAACGCGTATTTGAAACCAACAAAAAATTTCTTTTAGTTTTCTTCTGAAGACTGAAAAAGAAACCCACAAAATCACTGTGTATAACGTGTTTACTTATAAGTATTAAGTAAAATAAAATGTCAATACTTATAAGCAAACGCGTTATACACAGTAATTTTGTGGATTTCTTTTTCAAACGCCTATTTGGTAGATATTTGTAATCACTGCCTGGTAAACTCTCTCTCTCTCTCTCTCTCGTAAGTGCACACTCACACACAAGGTCTACAGAATAGATAATCTCTGGACTTTGCTCCCACACAATGTAAGCCTGAACACGTGTCTCCCAACAGTCAAGCCACTTTTCAAAACAGAACAATACCACAATAATCAGGCTGAGCAATATAACCTATAATTCTCTTATACATCACGACACCGTCGCTAACAACGTCATTTCATTCGCTGACCTGAAGAAGAGGAGGAAGGGAATTATAAAAACTCGATTCCATTCCAAAGTTCTCTCTCTCTCCTCGAAAAGCGAATCAGAACACTAAGCAAAAATCCTCTCGACATCCACTTTATCTCGGGAGAAACACTGCCAAGATTACCATGGATTAGGATAGGAAGGTGCCTGGGGAGGGGAGGGGAGGGAAGATGGGGAGGGGAAACGAACCAGAAAATGGGAGAGGGGCTTGAATAGAGAAGGGAAGGGGTGAAGGGGAAGAGAGAGCAAAAAAGGGAGGGGAGAGGAGAGGAGGGAGATGGGTGAAGTGATGGAAAGGGAGGAAGAGGAGGGAAAAAAACAAGGAAATGGGAGATGGGGCTTATATAGAGAAGGGAAGGGGTGGAGAGGGTTGGTGAAGTATGGGGAAGGAAGGGGAGGAGAGGGGAAGAACAAGAAAGGGAGATGGAGATGGGGCTAGAATAGAGAAGGGAAGGGGAAGGGTGGAGGAGGAGAGAGAGAGAGAGAAAAAAAAGGAGACAGTTGGTGAAGTAGTGAAGGAGGGAAGGGAAGGGAGGGGTGTGTGGGTGCGTGAGGTGTGAGGGGGGGAGGGGTGGGGTGGGGGTGGTGTGTGTGGGTGAGGGGGGGGAGCGCAAAGAAAAGCAGGCGAAAGGGAAGAAGGATTTTTCCACCGACGTTTACTCTAGGAAGATGCTCTTTGCACTTAAGGTCGCTGAGCTGACATAACGTCCTTATCCACTTAAGCGGCAGTAACAAAAAGCTCCTTGGGTCCGACGGCAAGTGTGCGAATTTATCCCCTCACCTCAGGATGAGAGGCTGTTTAGTCTGTGGGCTCAGTGCACAGAATCAGGAGAGACGCAGAAGAGGAGGGGAGGAGGAGGAGGGAACTTCTGGATGGATGGAAGATGACAGGAAACGTTTGAGCCCAGAATGGATGGCGAAATGGATCAATGGAAGAAGTGAGGCCTCACTGATGAGTACAGATTTTTCTTCATCGTTAAATCCATGTCTAGGCTTAAACTAGCGATGCCCAACAAGTATAACTTGAATAACCACCCGCACGTTCCCCAAATACCTATGGTTCCGTCTTACGGTAAGCATTGCAAGTTTAAACCGCAAAGATATTGTGTTGAAACGAAAATCAACACACAAGGGATCCCTAAAATAAGACCTGAAAGAAGCACTTATCTCAGTGTTTATTCAGACTAAAGAGAACAACTGATCAAGTTGGCTAAAGCTATCTGTATATTCCTGCGGACTTTATCTTTCCATTTAAAGATCACGAGAGTGTGACGATACCAAATAATACCAATAGTGATAGAAATCCATGTCGCACGTGATCCTTAATACTTAGTTGTAAATACCAATAACAAATGACTCGAGTATCAAGAACACTACTCGATAACACTTCGAAAAACAGTTCAAGGCCAAATTAACACGAGTTCACTGCAGCACTCTCAGACAGGAAAGAGAAAAATGCGCAAAAACAAACAGTAATGGTTGGCATGCCAATTACCACGCCCTGGAAGAGAAAGAGAGAGAGAGAGAGAGAGAGAGAGAGAGAGAGAGAGAGAGAGAGAGAGAAGCAAACACTTATAAATCAGCGGGGGGAAAGGGCACCGCTCATTATCGCCAATTCCGAGCTGCCACGTTCTCACCAAAAGTGAACTGACCAAAAAAGCTATTCCCACTGACACAAAAACATATTCTATGAAAGTGGTAAAGGTTGCGCTTTCTTCTATGTTGGCTGATGGCTGAATGTGGCAACTATTGAGATACTAGTAATTTCCGGCTGGAACTCTCAAGTCTCTCTCGAGAGTTCACATGGGCAGGATCTATATGTTACACCTCTCCTGAGGGATACGTCTTTCAAAAGTATCCCTCAGAAGATGTGGAACATACATCCTGCTTATGTGAACTCTCAAGAGAGACAGAGATTTCAGCCCTGTGATTGGCTTATCAACAGCCAATCAGGAGCGTCGTAAGGGACTGACCTAGACATCAAATACTCGGTTGATGTGAATCTACTATAGCTATGAATGAATTCCTCGAACTTAAGAACTCCTGTAAACCCAGCAACAAATGTGTGTCTACGAAGGAAAGAATTTCACCAAAACAAAACTTCGAATAGGGGAGACAATTCTATTAAAAAAACAAAGTTGTCACTTTAAGAGTTAATAATACCTCCCCCTTTTGGCAACGGAAATAGAAACAGAAAAATAACAATAGCCCGGTAATTAACCAATTCCACGAAGCGACAGAAAGGAAAAGTTTCCTTCTGAAATATGTCCACTGGTCACAAAAGCGCCGCAATCGAGTTTTCTGTACAAAACCATCAGCTGTGACCAGCAGCTCTCCAGCTGCTCAACAGATGCGGTAGAGTGAAGTTGCGTTCCAAGCCTACGGAGAGCGCTGCCAGATGCACGATCCACGGCTAACTTTAACCTTAAAGAAAATATAACCTACTGAGACTAGAGGGTTGCAATTTGGTATCCTTGACGATTGTCGGGTGGATGATCAAAATACCGATTTGCAGCCCTCTAGCCTCTGAATATTTTTAGATCTGTGGGCGGACGGACAGACAAAGCCGGCACAATAGTTTTCTTTTACAGAAAACTAAAACAGCTTCAGCAAAATAGAAAGGTAATGATTCGATGTTCTTGTTTATTTCCTTATTATTTTAAATAAATAAAATTTTACTTTGAATAAAAATTTTAAATGAATTAAAATCTACTTTAAATAAAAATTTACTTATAACTACTAACTCTGCCATTCATAGGCGAGATATATTCATGTGGCGTATACTCTTATTCATCCCCAAAAGTTTGAAGTTTCTATTATCTTTATTTGTGAGGAAAACACTGCCGGATTAAAATTAAATTAGATTAGTTATTAGTATTTTTGGCTACAGCATAACACAGAGAAGCCGTGTCGGGTTATAAGGTACAGTATGTCGATGTTCCTCACTTCGTGACGATTCAAACAAACATTGTATTTTGGTTTCAAGCAAAAATTCTTCAGAAAAGAAACGAACGAGAGAGAGAGAGAGAGAGAGAGAGAGAGAGAGAGAGAGAGAGAGAGAGAGAGAGAGAGAGAGAGAAATTGTTGATTCATACACATTTGCCGTCAAGGTTCTTGGCCATAACCTATAACAAATTATCTTTGCCTTTTACATTTTTTAATCTATTTTTAAAATTGCTGATTTCTTTTCTTACTTTTTAATAAGCGATGTTTTCTTTCTGTATTCGCACTCTATTAAAACAACTAGGCTTTGGAGCTTGAATTTCAAGTCAATGGCCCCTGTGAATCATATTGAATAATCATTCAATTTAAAATAATAAACAAATAAATAATAATAAATAATAATAATATAAAAATAAAATAATAATAATAATAATAATAATGAGTTACTGTGGAATAATAAAGTTAAATGGTGACATCGTACACAAATGGGCAGGTGCAAACAAAACAAGGTGTGCTTGTGTTATGCCTTTTGAGGTGGAGAGAGAGAGAGAGAGAGAGAGAGAGAGAGAGAGAGAGAGAGAGAGCATCTTGTACGCCAGCTATTAAGCAAACAGACGAGATCGTCGATACACAAAGCACAGATTCATCAGAAAATGTCTAACAACACACTGGCTCGCTCTCTCTCTCTCTCTCTCTCTCTCTCTCTCTCTCTCTCTCTCTCTCTCAGAAGGCATAACACAAGCACACTGCCTCCCCGTAACACCAACTTGACGCAGGCTGCCTCTCAGTATTTTTATGGGCACTAGTGAGTGCCAGTGTAGCCACCCCTCCCCCCCTCTTCTCCCGCCCTCCCCGTATCCCCATCCTTCACAATCCTGGCCCCCAAAACACACCACAGGACTCATACATAACACAATGGCTCTGGCAGTCATGGCGAGAACACTAATATCTTTTTATTACACCATTTATTTTATCATCCCGTCCAGTTTCCTCCAAGTCCACGCCAAGTCGCATTCTCTTGACATAATTGCGTGCGTGCGTGCGTGTGCGGGGTGGGCGACAGTGTACGTAATTACAGCATGGAGTTGCAACCACATACATATCTAATATAGATATAAACAATCAAAGATAAGGACAAATATTCAAAATTAGCTGGAACTTAATTTTCAACAACGAATGTATACGAGAGCTTCAAAAGTGCA
>NC_061102.1:13892362-13947362 GCF_015104395.2 Macrobrachium nipponense
GAGAATTTAATCGTAATAGGAAAGAGACTCCAGCTAACAAAACAATACGGCTACCTTCCAGAGGGTAATAATGGAACATAACCATCTGAAAAACTTTTCCTTAGGGAAAGAAATTGCCCCTTCGGCCCAATAAACATCATCTTACCAGCCTCATCCACGAAGTCCTTCACAGCATAACAGCCATCTCTCTCTTTCTTCCTATCCGTCGTAAATTGCATTGTAAAAGGAACATAATGGAGAATAGTTTTGAAAAACCAAAACCACTTGGCCTCGGTCTCCCCCATTTCCCCTCCCGCCCCCGGTCCAATAAGATCCCCTCCCACCGGCCACCCTCCTCCTTAACACACAACTCCCCTCATTATGGAAAAGAAGACGCACACACGCCATTAAACCCGAGATATTCCAGCAAGATAATTCCCCCATAAAGCATAATATATGAGAGGGGGACGAAGCCCCCCTCCCCGTCTAACCATCTTCCTCAGAGCCCACCCTAACTCCCCCCTCAACCCTAACCCCCTTCGTCGCTGATAAATACGACAACACTATTAAAACTTTTTTACCTCATCTCTCCCATAGATAGAAAGTGGTTACGTCACACAACTCATGGAGCAAAATTCGAACACTTGGACTTTTAGTCACTGAGAAACAAGACTGTCTGAGCTTCAGACGCCCAAGAATCACAAGAAAGCGCTCTTCTTACGTCGGATCTTTTTTTTTTTTTTTTTTTTTTTTAAGAAAGAGAGAGAATATGGTAACGACTCCTAGTTCTTTAAAAGATAAATTTTATGACAAAAAAATCATATATAAAACATTTCTTCATCAATGTAACTACGGTTCTTGTAAAGAAATTTAAGACAGATTCTAAAGTGAATTACGTTCAGAATTCTGCAAATAATAATAATAATAATAATAATAATAATTAATAATAATAACATGCATTTGCTCTCACATTTGGTTTTCAAATTCCTTTAGTTATACTGGTAGTAACTGTCACGATTATGCGTTCATCTGTTACCACAGTAGTAGCAAAGGCAAGGACAGCACCCAGTAGTAGAGACAGTACAATACATGGCTGTATAATACAGTGATCCATCTTTTGAACACAGTACCTTAATTGCTGGACTGGCTGCCCTGAGGGTTTGAGGAGGATGAAATTATTACTCTTATAAAATAAACTGTAGTAGATGTAGCAGCAGTGCCAGCGAGTCCTCAGAAAAACTGCAGTGCCAGCGAGTCCTCAGAAAAACTGCAGTACCAGGAGTCCTCAGAAAAACTGCAGTACCAGGAGTCCTCAGAAAAACTGCAGTACCAGGAGTCCTCAGAAAAAACTGCCAGTTACCAGGAGTTCTCAGAAAAAGGAAACACTGCAGTACCACCCCGGAGTCCTCGAAAAACTGCAGTACCAGGATCTTCAGAAAAACGTGCAGTAGTACCAGGATCTTCAGACTTGCCCAAGTACCAGGATCATCAGAAAAAACTGCAGTACCAACAGAGTCCTCGGAGAAAAAACTGCAGTATCAGGAGCCCTCAGAAAAACTGCAGTACCAGGAGTCCTTTAGAAAAAACTGCCTGTTCAGGAGGTCCTCAGAAAAACTGCAGTATCAGGAGTCCTCAGAAAAACTGCAGTACCAGCGAGTCCTCAGAACAAACTGCAAGTCTTCAGAAAAACTACAAACATGATAAAAGGCCAAGAAAACAAACGGTGAGGAATGCCATTCATACCCCAGCACAGAGCCCTTCCCATTACACAAACCTACAACCACACACGCCCACTAGCCCCCTCCCCCCGCGCCCCCCACAACATTTGGACAGGGCGGAAGGCAACCATTGGCACTTAATCACCCAACCCGTCACGCCAATTGCTCTTAGGTCCGTTCACTCATCACAATACTCTCTCTCTCTCTCTCTCTCTCTCTCTCTCTCTCTCTCTCTCTCTCTTCTCTGCTAGTTCTTCCTCTCGAAGCTTTCCGCTAACTTTACATGCTTCCATGATTAGCAACATCCAGTTAACAATTTTATGGTGCAGCAGCCTTAAACACTGCCTGAAGCTTCTACATCAGTTTTTGGATGACTTTCACCAAATTATATATCCTTATTATAACCACCTGCAGCAGTGTTCTAAACTGACCTTGGACATATGGTCACGGACACGGAAAATACACTCACACACACACATACAAACTCTTAATACAGCCCCAACCTAACCTGATAAGAGCTATTAGCATTGACACATCCTCTACAAACCATGGTTCGATAGAATGACGTCTTCGTTATAGTAGCTGAAGATTAACTGCCAGTGACAATGACCTCCCGTAATTGCCATCAGCTGATCGAATGCGGTCCAAAGTTCTCAAACCCTATGATTTATGTTGTATGATACCAGAGGTCCTTCTACTGGGAATTTCTTATTTTTCTCTCTATTTTTTTTTTTTTTTAATCTACGATTTATTTTGTACGATATCAGATGTCGTTCTACTGGGATTTTTTATATTCTAATTCTACGATTTATTTTGTACGATATCGGAGGTTCTTCCTTCTACTGGGAATTTTTTTCTTATCTACGATTTATGTTGTACGATATCAGAGGTCGTAGTACTGGGAATTTTTTTTTTAATCCACCATTCATGTTGTACGTTATCAGAGGTCCTTATACCGGGAATTTTTTTTTTTTTTCTAATTCTACGATTTATTTTGTACGATATCAAGAGGTCCTTCTACTGGGAATTTTTTTCTAATTCTACGATCTATGTTGTACGATATCAGAGGTTCTTCTACAGCGCATTTCTTTCAAAAATCAAGCCGGCGAGAGGGTATAGAGAGAGACGTCATCCTGAAGAAAGCATATGAGGAGAAGTTTAATGAAAAAACTTCCGCCGTTCCTACAAACGCAATACACATTTGTAAGCAGGCGTGTAAATCTGAAAGTACGAACCCACGAGCGCACGCAATAATGCAGACACAACCAGGCATTCGTCAAAGCTCTTGCAAGGGATTGCAAACGAGTCGATTGTCGGTCTTACAGAGGCAGCAATGCATCGGCTCAATAACCCCACGCTCTATTTAGCTCTTTTCCCGGCGCCGGCTAAATCCAGCTGTTACACGATCACCGCAAAGCTAAGGCAAATAAGTGTTCTGAAAAGCATCTAAGAAGTTGCTTAGAAGTGTAATAAAAGGACAGGAAGAAAGGAAGAAGCTTGTAGAACTTAATAACAATTAAGAACGAAAACTGCTATTTTTACTGTCTATGAAGGCTCTTAATTTCTCATTTCCTTTCGTGTTTAACTTGGGAAAAAAACGGGAGTGGAAATTGCGAGAATTCTCGCTAATAATCTCTTTGGCAAGTTTAGCAATAATGAATGAATACAGGAATTAAGCCCAGAGGGAAATTTAACCTTTCATTCATTAACAAATACGGCAAAACATCACGATTCAATGCACCGATCATGCATAACTCTGCCACGTCATTTCCAGTTCAACTCAAGCCTTAAAAACAAAAATAGTTACCTGCCCCGCAAAATCAAGTTTCTAACAGAAGACAAGTAACCTGAATAATAATAAATGTATAAAGGGCTGCCAGTCCTTCTCGAAGGAAGAAGTTGCTCTATCGAAATCAAAGAAAGGCTGATGACGACACATTTGTAAATAACACTCATTAATATGCTGAGGGCGTCAGCCTTCCATGAAATAAGCAATGACGCACGACCGAAGCCTCCATCCTGGTTCCATGAAGATCCACCCACTTCCAACATCACGCCGCCCTCCTCCTCCTCCCCTTCATCCGTATTTCACGCCCAACCCAACAAACGCATAATACAACGAAGTCCCTTCCTGTAACCTCTATCGTCGAAGGATCCCGACTTCTTTTACGTGTGCAAAGGTGAAATACTTCTGCATTTTAATAGGGTAGCTCCTCTCTCTCTCTCTCTCTCTCTCTCTCTCTCTCTCTCTCTCTCTCTCTCATGGTTCCGACTCTTCCTATAACCCCAAAAGGTTTGAGATTCCAGACAGTTCAACAACATGTACGTATAAGTCATCATTACTTGAGCATTTCTTTATACTGGCTTTATTCCCTTTCTATATTTTTGCACGACACCGAATCAGCCTGCATTGTCTGGTACGATCTGAACTGAATTCTAATTTGTTCCATATGCAAAGGCGCATATAATCAACAAAGGAAACATTCCATGACAAATACAAGAAATGTGTGACGACGTACAAAATGCATAATTACTATTCTCACTGTCACACACAAGAGAAGTATAGACGACGAACACGGCATAATAAAAGCAATCGAAGTTTCTCGTGTGTGTGTGTGTGTGTGTGGTGTGTGTGTGCTGGAGAGCTTGCTGGTGACTAAACGCTAAGAAATTCTTGCCTCTGGAGATAAATAATTCCTAAGGAATAAATACTGGAAGCAGAGAAGCATTCACTTATAACGACCAGCTTCAAGATCTGAAGACTGGCGAGGAGAACCTCTCTTGGCCCCATTGGTGTATGGGCCCAATTTACATCGTCCACATAATTATCACTGCAGCATATAGAGTATTCTTTGGATATTGGTATATAATCAGCATGCCATACAGATGGAAATCCCATTAGGAAAACTAGACAGGAGAATGCTAAAGATACCACAAGGTGCAAATCGGCAATGGCTATAATAGTAATGCCTGTCACTCAACGACTATGACATTAGGTGATGAAGGAGAGAGAGAGAGAGAGAGAGAGAGAGAGAGAAGAGAGAGAGAAGAGAGAGAGATCTAACAGCACTTGCATTTGGTAAACGAGACAGGAAAAAGCTAAAGATACCATAAGGTGCAATCGGCAGTGGTACAATAGTAACGTCTTACACTGAATGTCTAAGATATTCGGGGAGAGAGAGAGAGAGAGAGAGAGAGAGAGAGGAGAGAGAGAGAGAGAGAAACTACCTGACAAGAAGAGAGGACAGGGACTGCAAGACAATCCGATTCACTGAACTGATCTGGGTACACAATAAGCGAGTATAGACATATAGCTGTAGCAGCAATGTATACGACGCTTCGTAACAGAACCGTGTCGTCAAAGCATTAAAAGAGGAGCATAAAGGGGCCGCGCATTTCAAATCAGATTGCTTAATATCGTTTCGCTGGCTTCGTGATCTCAATTCCCGACGTCAAAGCAGTAGCGTTTTGAGCGCTTTCCAATGACTTGCTGCTACGTCCTGGACATCAAAAGGAACACAACAGATTAAGGCTCCGAAGAGGAAATTATCCAGCTATGACTGTGATCACAGCTTCGTGAAAACCCTGAAGGTCGATGATGAAACGTCCCGTGTCGAAAAGGTAATGGGACTTAAATAATCACATAAATACAGACGTTTCTTAATGTGGCCTCAAACGGCAGAGCAGTCTTCATTTGGGATCATTGTTAATGACAAGAATAAGTCCATTATCATCATGATTAAACGTTACGTATCATAACAAATTTTAAAAAAATCATAGTACAAGCAACACCTAAAAAACGTTACGTATCATAACAAATTCTGAATAAATTTTAGTACGTGCAACACCTCAAAATGAATATTACCAATTCCTTCCTCTTACGAAACCTTAATCTTTTGCAAAGAAAAAAATATTATGAAAAGCCAAAAATGAATCATACTGAAGTAGCCACAGTGGGCCTCCTTCCCGTTTGGAAACCGCCACTTTAACAGGAATTCGAATAAAATATTTACAATCAAACCGCAAGCAGGCAAGCACAGTGCAGCTCCAAATCACCGCCGAAAGCAAGCAGTTCGTGAGAGCTATGTTTACCCGAGTTCAAGGAACCATAGTTGGCAAATTTTGGTAATAATTACAGCATTAAATATTAATTCTGGCTCATTTTATATAATTTTAATATATATTCATATATAATATAAATTATATTATATATATAAGACTAGATATATATATATATATATATATCATATATAGATAGAGATATATATATATATATATATATATTATATATCTATATATATATATATATATATATATATTATATATATAGAGAGAGAGAGAGAGAGAGAGAGAGAGAGCTTATTTTGGTCACACGAAGGCAGGCATGCGAGTGCATGACACTACTGTTAACAGAGAAAGCGAGAGAAGTATACAGAAAACCTTACAAAAATATTACAAAAGAAGAGAGAGAGAGAGAGAGAGAGAGAGAGAGAAATCCCTAACAATCATATTTCACGGCCGTATCCGGATAATTCCAGCGCTGAAACTGCCATTCACTCAATCAATCCGGCGCACGAAAGTAAAACCAAAGCAATGGCGACAAAACCCCGCGATGAGCAACTTTGCTGTGTACACAACATTGCCACTAACAACAACAACAACAATCAACAACATGAACAACTAGAACAAAACTGCACAATAACGCAACGCAGCGGCAAGCACTCCTCCAAAAATCCTCTCCTCTCTCTCTCTCTTTCAACTTTGTTGCCACTAGAACAACAACAAACAACAACAGGAACAACAACAGCAACGACGAAACTGCACAATAATGCTACGCAGCGGCAGGCAGTCGTCCAAAAATCCTCTCTCTCTCTCTCTCTCTCTCTCTCTCTCTCTCTCTCTCTCTCTCTCTTTTCCATGCATGGCGACAAACGCACCCAAGCACTTGACACGTCTATAGTTGACGTGGTGGGCCAAAAGTGAAAACACACGACTCCAACAACAACAACAACAACACAGACACCAAAGGAATTTCCGTTCGGAGAAAAATGTCAAACAGTTGTTTTCCAGTTTACGAAAGGAGGATAATAAGTCGGTTCCGGTGAAGACGTAGAAAACAAACAATCAACGTGTTCACGTCAAGATGAGAAAGAACATCTAAACATCTAGTGAGTAGACAGTAAATTGAACGCAAATTAACAAACTCAGGAGAGCTTTAAAAAAAAAAAGCTTAATTATTTTAAGCGTATACTAAATTTAACCTCACTTACATTTTATGTAACACAAGTTAACCAAGAACAAAGGAAATATGGTTAACCATTTTAGGCATTCCTTAATCTAATTTAGCCTATGTTGATCAGCAAACTGCACCAATAAAACTCCTATTCAACAAAGAAAGTTTACTTATGTCGTATGAAAGGCTAAAAAACAGAATTGTGGTAAAAATCCAATAGGCAGAAACGTAGAGAAACAACATATTATAGTACCGATGTTTCCCTCGAAAATAAATGCCTTTAAATTAACTTGAATATTCCCCATACATTCTGACCTAATTTAGGGTAGCACGCTTTCGTTATTTGGCTCTACAAAACATGATACAAAATGACCTGCATTGACGACAGCAACAAACAATGGGGTCAGCCAACCACCACACTCACCAAATAGTATTTATGCAAAGGAATAGAACACTGATATACAGTATTTATGCCGATTGCGGTAACACGTTCTTTATATACTACTTGTCGTCCGTTGGGTCTGGTCAGTGCTTGGATTGGTGACCAACATGATATATTCGATTCCGTAAGCACATGAGGCCTTAAACATCCATGCGGCAGGATGTGGGGCTGACATCCTCATGTATGTATGTACTACGTATGCATGTATATGTAAGTATGTATGATCCCCGAAATAAATCAACTTTAATCAAAAGTTATTTGCCATCTTGTATAGCATATATTTTTAACTATCACTACATTTAATACAATTACAAATACACGACGCCATATGATATAAGGGCTTTTTGAAACAGCTGAACAATTAACATAAAGTCCCAGTCTAGAAACATCTTTCTGGACCTTGATTATTGTTGATTAAGGTTAAGCTGACCGTATGCCAGCTCGTAGCCTTGATGAAAGTACTTTTTCAGACCAAAATCGAAATCATTTCATCACCATCTTAACTGCATTGATAAGCACGGACGCAGAGAGATTACAGATAACATAAAAAAGGGGGGTCAACACATCCCTAAACAACACGTCGCCAACATAAACATGTCGCCAACATAAACATGTCGCCAACATAAACATGTCGTCAACATAAACATGTCGCCAACATAAACATGTCGTCAACATAAACATGTCGCCAACATAAACATGTCGTCGTCAGCAGCAGCAGCAGCTTTCCCGGAGTCGCAACGAAAGCATCTCGATTGCCGGCGCGTTTACAAGTAGGTTACGAGATGACACGGAGATGCGGGGGGGGGGGGAGAGACCTCTTAAAGACCCGTTACTGAGGTTACGATGCGTGACATATCGGCAAGGTCCCCCCCGAAAGTCGTTATTCCAATCCGACTATGCGCTGCGCTTTGATGACAGTTTTACTTGTTTTTAAAATAAATTGGCATTCTTACCTGCGAGAATATATATATATATTATATATATATATATTATATATATATATATATATATATATATATATAGTGTGTGTGTGTGTGTAATAAGACCCAACCGGGGTTTTAATAAGAACAATGTTACTGAAAATATTTAATTTCCTACAAAGCTCCACCTGAACGAAGCAAGCAGGACGGACACTATAGAAAAAAAAAAAAAAAAACTACAAAAATGGGTCTAAATAAGACATGAAAATTTAGGGAAAAAAAAAAACTTACTAAATAGGCTATACATTAAAAACATGATGCACTAAAAGGCGGATCTGAAAACCTTTCTAGAAGTGACCCTCAGAAAAACTAAAGGGGGTGGAGGGGCGGGGAGGGGGGAAAGGTTATTAGAGTTTGGAGGTGATGTCAAGGAGACCCATCCAACTTTGATCCTAAAACCTTCAAAAGGAAATTAAGAATCCGAATCTATTCACCTTAGCGCAGACCCACCACCAATAACTTCCACAAGGCCCCTTTAACCTAACTCACGTCCTTACAACCGATTCCTTTAAGATCACCATTATCCCTGTTCCAGATGCCCAAGAACATGAATTAATATAATCTCAAGCCCTAATATGAATCAGAAATCTGGGACGCACCTCCATATACCTGCGCGCGCGCAAGCACGAGAACATTCCCTAGAGCAGACTTCAACGGCAATGAATTCGAAGCGATCTAATGAGGCGTCTGCCATTATCATTCAAGACTTATTCAAATTATCCAGCAGGATGAGAGGAGTGGAGCACCTCACTCGTAAATTAAGATCTTCGATTTTCTTTACATATGAAACGAATGTAGATTACGGCCAAAGCTCCACGCCATTCGCTGCTTTGGAGACTAGATTATTAGGAGACTACTCAGACATAAGGAATCATACAAACACACACATATCCACATGGATACGCCAACATATATGCACACACATAATATTATATATATAAGAACCCATTCCAAATACCTGAGGGTAGTAAATCAGGTGCTCAGGTACACACGTCAGTCTTAATTTAGGAACAAAGATAAATTATAGTAACTGTAAAAAGAAAAAAAAAAAAACAGCTAATCATAAATAAATGAAAGACGAGATTTAACTACAAAATTTAACTCAAAAACTGAAAAAGAAATTTGACTTGAAAAAATGAAACGGCAAATTTAACTCAAAAATGAAAAACGAATTTGACTCAAAAATCGAAAAAAGAAAGTTAACTCAAAAAGGTAAAAAGAAATTTCATTCAAAAGGAAATATGAAAATTAACTCAAAAAAAAGGAAAAACGAAATTCAACTCAACAGGGAAAAACGAAATTTAATTTTAAAAAATGGAGAAACCAAATTTAACTAAAACAGGAAAAACGAAATTTAACTCCAAAAAAAAAATTAACTCAAAAAAAAGAAAAACTAAATTTAACTCAAAATGGACATATGAAATTTAACTCATAAAGAAAATACAAAAAGGGGAAAAAGAAATTTAATTCAAAAATGGAAAAACTAAATTAACTCAAAAAGGGAAAAAGAAATTTAACTCAAAAAGGAAAAACTAAAAATTCACCCAAAAAAGGAAAAACTATATATAACTCAAAACCATTTCCACGGACGGCGACTGATGAAGGAAGTAGCTAGCTACCACAGGGTGACGAAACGGGCTACCGAAAACAAAAAGCAAGGGCAGCAGCATCTTGAGTCACGTGGCTTGACCTTCAATAATGTTGGGGGGAAGCGGGCTGGCCGTGGGGGGGGGGGGGGGGGGGGTACACATGAAATTTGGAAAAAATAATGATGATAACTGTTCATCTGTCTATACACATACGTGCATACATAAATACATATATAAAAATTAATTATATATTTTTCAATGTCTTGATACTGGTGTTTTTCCAACAAGGATTTAGTTACCATTCATACCAATATCAATGAAACCTAATTCCTTGTTAAAATTAGGAGACCAACCGTTTGCCGAAATACAACGAGCCACAATTCTCCTAGGTAAAATCGACTTGGGCATCACTTGCTCACCCATACAATTCCGTAGAAGTTAAGTAAAATTTTTTAAAAACAATATTATATATATATATAATATATATATATATATATATGTGTGTGTGTGTGTGTGTGTGTGTGTGTGTGTGTGTGCGCGCGCGCGCGCTTAAAAATCACAGTAGATGCACGTGACTTCATAAATGATAGTCAGAAATCTGACTATCATTTTCCTGTGGAATTCGCTTAATATATATATATATATATATATTATATATATATATAATATATAATATATATATATATGATATTTATATAATATTAATGGCAGTTAGCGCAAGCGCACAAGTATACACTAGAGCGCACACGGACTAAAGAATGCAACTCAGCAACTCAAGCAGGATGTGTTGCAAGCCTAGTCATTGTGAGCGTTGGAATCAGAAGAGTCCTGAGCGATCATAACAGCCGAAGTTAATAAAGGAACCGCGCACACACTAAGCAACTTCTGAGGGTATAACGTCACGGACAGTGAGTGAGGAGGAGGCAGGAGGAGGAGGAGGATGGGAGGAGGAGGAGGTGTGTGATCAGGGGTAAGGGGTGGAATGGGGAAAGGGGTCCAAGAAAATCCCCATCACACCAAGTGTCAGGAAATGGGTGAGAAAGGGGAGGGGGTGTCCTTTGCCTAACGCAACCACTTCCAAAAGATCCGTACTCCATTATCAAAGAACCTTGGAGAAAAAATATATCATCATAATACTTTATCTAAACTGCTGTCAAAATAACAATGGCGCCATCGACGTCGAGTGTACTTACCTTCGAGAAAAACATCTACACAAAGAATTTCCTCAACGCGTCGTGATTGGATATGAAACTTAGCAAGGAAAACACATTCCAGTTCATAAAATAATTTAGGGAGAAAAACACTTTACAATTCATAAAATAATTTAGGCAGAAAACACACTCCGGTTCATAACATAATCTGGGCAGAAAAAACATTCCAGTTCATGAAATAATTTAGGCAGAAAAAAACATTTCAGTTCATAAAATCATTCACAACAGAAAACACATATACAGAAATACATTCAAATTCACAAGATCAGCTGAAAACACAAAACAAAAATACATCATTCATCCTCCCACATTCGTTCACAAACAATCACCGCCTTATGAGACTTTTATCAACAGCACCCATTTATCAGAACCTCCTCCACTGTCATTAGACGGACGCTGATAAAGTGATACCGAAAATAAGATATATAACACCTAGTATCGTCATACACTACGTCATCATATCAACAGCCAAGTATAGGAATTAAAACTATAAACAATAAAAACAAACTATAATACATAAATTATATGCATACAAAAAGAACATTTGCTTTTTTATTTTCATAGTCTAATTATTATTATATACAAATTTCGTTTCATTGATTTTTTAAATTTCAATTATAACACTTTGTTATTCAAATTAAATGAGTGAAGATACTCCGTTCTAAGTACCTAATTTACTCTCAGCACCTCTCAGTATCAGCTCATCAGACACTCAAAACGCACATGAATTTAAAATTCAAAAGTTGAAAATATGACAAGCCCCGCCCATACAAATTAGGATTCCCATCCCGAAGGGGAAAAAAAGTATACATCATTTCGCCTCTGGAAACTCACCCCCTTCCCCCGCCCTCATCCCCGCCCGATCCGTGATTTCTCCTTCGGAAAACTTCCACGCCCACCCCCATCACAAGAACTCACTGCCGCCATCATCATTATGTCTGATCAGCCAATGGTGATACGATCGACCGGTGATAAGAGGAGAAACGTATGCACCACCCGCACGAGGTGGGGCGAGGGGGGGGGGGGGGGGGGGGGGGGATATTTCAGACAATGCAACCACTGGCAATACGTGTCTGTACATTCCTTCCAACGCCAGATGATGATGATGATGATGATGTACACACACACACACACACACACAATCGGCAGGCAAATGTTGACACAACTCGCCCGAGCCGTGAAAAGCTACCAGCCCCTAGGCACACTCGAGCTTTGAAAGGAAGGAGAGAAGTTACGAGAAATGGGGCTAAGAGATTCGGCCATTATCTTTCGGCCGAAGAGAGTTTTGAAGTGACGGGGATAATGCCGTACACACTTATAACAACGCCTTCGGTGTTTGCGAGAGAGAGTTTCGCCTTCACCAGATGATGGAATAATAAAAATTTACTTCAACTTATTGTAACAAGAGAAAAAACCTATCAACTATGAGAATTACTGCATATACGCAAGACCTTGAAAGGTTTCACTTATCCAGCGAGTGAAACCGAATTCTTAAATGACTATCTTCTTAAAATTATAAAACTTTTAAACACACACACACACACACACACAGACACACAGAGAGAGAGAGAGAGAGAGAGAGAGAGAGAGAGAGATTCCATCCCCATTCGGCCTTAAAATGGAACATTTTCTTTCCTTCACTTTTCAAAGACAAAACATTACGGGGCAAAGGAAAAGAAAGGAAAATATTTCGAACTAACGAGACCTCCTCAGCAGTGCGATGGAAAATTGTTCAGATTTATACATTTTCTTGATGGCAGACAAATATTTCATTTCAAGTCATTTCTGATTTCGAAACACTGATGGAGGATATTTTTTTTTTAATAAGTGTGTAAACTCTACAAATAAGGAAAAATCAAGCCGGAAATATGAAACGTAGAAATGGGTGTTATATAGTCTAGTCTGAAAAATATAAACTTGAAAAAAATATTTTTTTTCCAAAAATATCTTTTTCTAAGCTACTTTACTTAACTCACAACTCGTAATGTTTTATACAAATCGAGTATATATATATGAAGACTCTACACATTCTCTCTATAGGTAGGGCGATAAAAAAAGAGAGAGAAATAATCCCCAGACTTGAATACCAAATCCAATAAACAGTTTCCAATTTATATTCCAAAATAAAATATCTTTCCACATCCCGAGTCCACCAATTCTCAACTCGCCCGCCACCTTTGGGATCCCCGGTCACAAAAAACACTTTCCCCTTGCAACCCTATAGCGACTGCCTCCTCCCCCTTAATCCTTGCCCTATTCTTTTGAGAGAGAGAGAGAGAGAGAGAGAGAGAGAGAGAGAGAGAGAGAGAGAGAGAGAGCACTATTTATTGGGTGGAAATATTATATATATATATATATATATGAATTCACTTCATTATCATACTTTAATTTCCCGAGGGTTACGCGTATATTTCCACAGAAGAGAAACATGAGCCCAAGAGAGGAGAACGGCGCATATCTGCATATCTGAACACAAAGCCTAAAAAAAAAGCTATAAAGTTTATTTCAAATTTATAACAGGATTTTGCGGCTCGAACTATACAGCCAGCCAGCCATACCTCCCCCAGGGGGGGGGGGGGGGGGGCGGACCGACAGACCCCACCCTGTCACCCACCGGAAAACAAAAATCTCATTATTAGGGATCAAATTAGATTATATTTGTTAATTCATTTCAATGCACAAATTGCAAATGCAAGAGCGACTTAATCCCTACTCTGATACCGCGGCGTTATTTTGAACGACAAAAATTGAGAGAGAGAGAGAGAGAGAGAGAGAGAGAGAGAGAGAGAGAGAGAGAGAGAGAGAGAGAGAGAAAAAAAAGCCGGGTCACGAGCAGGGGAAAGAATTTGTGCCGTCACAAGTCTATTTCACTTCCATCTTTTCTATTTCCACTAAATGAGAAATGGCCTAGCAGCTTGGAATTTCAGTAATCCTGGTATAAACGAGTATGATCGTGTGTGTGTATGTGTGTGTGTGTGTAATATATATATATATATATATATATATATATATATCTATAATACATATATCTATATATATATATATAAACTACACTTTCACCATAATTTTTTTACCCGCATCGGGGGCGCCGTCAGGATTATAATGCTGATCATTCTTCTTTGGCTTTCAGATTTCGCAATCGAGAAGCCAAACGGCAAACGAGATTCCAGCGCCTACTGGACAGTCCTCGGGGCACCACTGTCTGTCCTCCAGAAATCCCCTGACGTCATACATTGCGATACGCGGCCCTTAATGATGCAGATATTTTCTGGTATTTTCCTCCGAAAATAAGCACATCCTGCTGCATTACAATAAAGGACTCCGCACGCTCAATCTATTTTTATGCGTGGGAAGCATAGATGCTCCTTAAAGTATTGTGGGTCAATCACACTCTTGGAAACAAGGAAAAATATTATGAAATCGTCTATTATACATTGAACAACTTTCATCATTATCATTCAACAAGTTCTCCTGAGCAAAAGGTAAAAACACTGACTTCCTAAAGTGAGGTTTGGTTTTGTCAAAACACCAAACGACAAAAACAGGAAATACATGAAGCCTCAGATGAAAATAAAAATGAATCAGCGAACGAGTTCCCAACCTCACGACAACATATTACTTCAGGGAAAAAAAAGGCGCAACAAAATGAGCTTACAAATAACTAGAACATGAAATCCAGACACACCAAACCATAAAAGAGTTGGAGCAACTTCCCGAGATGCTAATATCCAGTTCCACGTCCAGCTCACAGAACCTGGATTGCTTCAGCAGCAGGGAGAAATTCTGGAAATGTGAAATAATTACACAAGTGCATTATTACACGTTACTTAATGATTTTATGACTAGAAAACGTAACCATGACAACCAAAGGGACGAGGGTAAAGGTGGGAGGAGGAAGACGACAGAGAGAGAGAGAGAGGAGAGAGAGAGAGAGGAGAATTACAGCCAAGCCAAGTAATACTAGTGCTTTAGGAGGTTGTTAGCGCGGTGGGTAGGCTGTCATGATGACAAACAAGTGTTGCTGTTATATCCCAAGGTCTCAGAAAGATATTTTTGCATTTTCATGACGGATACTTGGCGTTTCAATACATGTTAGAGGACGTGCTGCAACTCTTTCAAAGTCAAGTGAATTTTATTGGCTCATTTCAGCAGACTGAACTTGACTCGTGCTCTCGCTTTCATTATCCTGCCTTATTCAATTATTGGTATTTTTCTGGTGCCTTATTTAATCATTGTCATTTTTCTGGTGCGTTACTTAATCATTGGTATTTTTCTGTTGCCTTATTATTTATTGGTATTTTTCTGGTGCCTTATTTTGGTCTTTTTCTGGTGTCTTATTTAATTATTGGTATTTTTATGGTGCCTTACTTAATCATTGACCTTTTTCTGGTGCCTTATCTAATCATTGGTCTTTTCCTGGTGCCTTATTTAATTATTGGCATTTTTCTGGTGCTTAATTTAATCATTGACCTTTTTCTGGTGCCTTATCTAATCATTGGTCTTTTTCTGGTGCCTTATTTAATTATTGGTCTTTTTCTGGTGCCTTATTTAATCATTGATATTTTTTTGGTGCCTTATTTAATCATTGGTCTTTTTCTGGTGGCTTACTTATTGCTATTTTTCTGGTGCCTTATTTATTTATTGCTATTTTTCTGGTGCAACAATTCCCCTTCAGTCTTCCTTCAGTCAAGTGATAGTCATAAACAAACCTCGAGTTTAAATCCCACCGTCTTCGGCTGCGAAACTGTCTGCAAGTTTTCTATTCCCTGAAACCTATAATATTCCATCGTCCTTAAGTAAATAAGAATAATTTTATCATTTTTACTTCAGTTTTCCCCCTTTCTCTTCATCATACATTTCTGATTGCTAGAATATGTTGTCATCATGGAACCCGATGCAGCTGCTACTCCTGAATACATTAAAGTAATCAAATGGGAATCCATTACACAGCCACAATTTAAGGAGAAGGGGGGATGGCCGCTCACATTAAAAGTAAATTTCGGTGAAAGAGCAACCACTCTTGTCATTAAAGAGATATTTCAGTGCTATTGCTGCAACTGTAGCGGAACTCCAGTACACGGGATTGTGCAAATGGCATAAGCAATCTCGTAGCTGTGACAGAAGGCGAAATATGAAGAAAAAAAAAGAAAAAAAAAAAAACGAAAATCATCATGCAATGTGTTGCGACGCATACAGAAACGCTAAACAAACTCATGCAGAAAGACATGCAATGACATACATACATACATACATACATACATACACACACACACACACTAACATTCGCAACTTCCTTTATATGATAGCCGAAGCAGAGTGCCTCCTATTGTGCTATGATAATGTACCAATAATTTTCATACTTCAATCTCAAGGATACGACGAATGAAGTAGTCGGTTGATATCTCTCTCTCTCTCTCTCTCTCTCTCTCTCTCTCTCTCTCCTCTCTCTCTCTCTCTCTCTCTCTCTCTCTCTCTCTCTCTCTAAAATCCAAAATAAGAAAGAAACAAATAAAGAGAGAAATCAAGAATATCAGGTAAAAGAGAAAAGCAACCACCAATGAGATATGCAGAGGTGTCAGCAAAAAATTTCAAAGCATCAGCTCCGAAATTCTACTCAAGAGATAATAACTGTATTTATTATGCAAGAGGATATTGCAGAAAGAAACGGAGAAAACAAAAATTGCAGATTCAGACACAAATGAATAATTATGATGAAGGAAGATCAAATATTATGGAAAAGTTGGATTTTTTAATGTCAGAATTTCTTGGAAATGAAAAAAAAAAAAAAAAAAATTGAAAAAAACAAACATACCAGAACAGGAAAGAGACATGGGAAAATCCTTATTACTACCAGTATTAAATGAAGGAGAAAACACGCAAAGCCACCATCATAGTGATGAATGCGCAGGGTTTAGTTACGAGTAACTCAAAAGAAAAAATAGAGTACCTAGAAGAACTAACCCAAAAATGAAAGAAAAATAGATATAATGAATATAAGTGAAACCTGGTATTGCCCAAGAGACTGGGAATGAATGATCAAATAAAAGGGTTCCAAACTTATAGATCAGATAGAAAAAATAGGAATCAAGGGGGAACTGCAATATATGGAAAGACAAAAAAACAAGGAAAAAATATATGAGAAATATAGTAACTCAGAATGTGAACTAATAGCGGTAGAATTTGAATCTGAAAAATTGATGAACATAGAAAGTAATATATAGACCTCCTATACTAAAGAGTTGACTTAATAATTGAAAAAATTGGATGATATATGTAGAAATCACAAGGACTGGACTATTCTCCTATCTGGTGACTTCAACTTTCCTTTCGTAGAATGGAAAGAACGAATAGGAGATTGTGGTTGTACTTATACATATAGAGAGTAATAGTAGTGCAGAAGATAAGAGCAATTTGAAAAGCTATTAGATATGCTACTAGAATACAACATTCAACAAATAAATCACCTGCCAACAAGAAAGGAAAATACTTTAGACCTAGTATTTGTGAACGAGATGAATTATGTTAAAGAAATAATAGTATATAATGCGAGTATTTCAGACCATAATGTCATAGAATTACAGTTCATTCCAAAGCAAGTGAAAATAGAGATAAGCAAGAAATGAAAAAGTGGAAGGATATGGAAAATACAACTTCTACAGTAAAAATATTTTTTTAAAATGGTCAGAAATTATGAAGAATTAAAAACAAAGATGGGCTACATTTTCGTAAGTGATGACATAAGGGTAAATACGGAGATATTATATAAAATATTGGATAATAGTGGAAAAATATATACCGAAGAAGAAAAGTAAACATCATTCATGCATACCAAGAGACAGAAGGATCTTGTTCCAGAAAATCAGAAAGTGGAAAAATGTCTTTGCAAAAGAAAAAAATGCATGAAAGTTATAGAACTAAAAAGTAAGATAGAAAAATACAGAACAAAAGATTATACAATCAAAAGAAAATGAAAAACGGGAACTTGGAAGAAAAAACCCTATTAAATATCACGCAAAACCCCAAACTATTATACTCATATAGCGAAGAAGATGAATAAAAGAAGAATAGAAATAGGCCCTCTGAGAATTGAAGGGAGATTAACGAATGAAAAAAGGGAATTTGCAACATACTGGCAGAACGTTATAAGAGAGAATTCACCCCTAGAATAGAATAGATAATGAAGATAATGATATAGAAGTAAGGGATGAAAATAAGTGAATATTAGCTGACATAGATATTAATGAAGCTATTATATTGTTTTGCAGGCTATTAAGAAATTAAAAATGGAAGCTGCTGCAGGGCCTGATGGAATTCCTGCTATTTTGTTAAAGAAAAGTAGTTCATTCTATCGCAAAGCCACTTGCAATAGTTATTAAGACAAAGTGTAGATACAGGCAAGAATTATGATGAGCAACAAATTAGCATATATTACCCCTACTTTCAAAAGTGGATCAAGACTAGAGGCAAGTAATTATAGGCCCCCTGTGAGTCTAACATCACATATTATGAAAGTGTATGAAAGGGTAATGAAGAAAAATATTATGAAATTTAATTTAATAAAAAATAATTTGTTTAATAAAGGACAACATGTTTTCGTACCCGGAAAAACAAAAAGTACACAAACCCAACTGTTAGTCACCGTGAAAACATATTCAAAAATATGAAAAGCGGAAATGAAACAGATGTGGTTTATTTAGACTTTGCAAAAGCTTGATAAAGTAGACCATAATATATTAGCGAAGAAAATTAGAAAAACACAATATCGTGGATAAGTAGGAAGATGTTAAAAGAATTTTTACACAACAGAAAACAGATAGTTATTGCAAACGACGAGAAATCGGATGAAGCCAAGGTAATATCCGGTGTGCCGCAAGGTACGGTGTAGCTGCAATACTGTTTGTTATTATGATGAAGACATAGACAATAATGTTAAGGATTCGGTAGTGAGTAGTTTCGCAGATGACACAAGAATAAGTAGAGAAATTACTTGTGATGAAGATAGAACGCTCTACAAAGAGACCTTAACAAAGTATATGATTGGGCAGAGGTAAATAGGATGGTATTTAACTCTGATAAATTTGAATCATAAATTATGGAGACAGAGAAAGAAAGCTATATGCATATAAGGGACCTAATAATGAGACCATCACAAATAAGGAAGCAGTTAAAGACCTTGGTGTGATGATGAATAGGAACATGTTATGCAATGATCAAATAGCAACTCTGTTGGCAAAAATGTAAAGCAAAAATGGGAATGTTGTTACGGCACTTCAAAACAAGAAGCTGAACACATGATTATGCTTTATAAAACATATGTTCGTAGTCCACTTGAATATTGCAATATGATATGGTACCCACATATCAAAAGGATATTGCACAAATAGAGAGTGTACAAAGGTTCCTTTACAGCTAGAATAGAAGAAGTTAAGGACTAGACTACTGGGAAGACATACAATTCTTAAAATTATATAGTCTAGAAAGTAGAAGAGAACGCTACATGATAATTCAGGCATGGAAACAGATAGAAGGAATAGCAGAAAATATCATGGAACTAAAAATATCAGAAAGAGCAAGCAGAGGTAGATTAATATGCCCAAAATGCTATACCAGGAAAAAAATAAGGAAAGCACACAGGACATTAATCCACTACGCACCAGCATCGATAATGATAATGCAGCGTCTATTCAATGCGTTGCCAGCTCATCTGAGGAATATATCAGGAGTGAGCGTAGATGTGTTTAAGAATAAGCTCGACAAATATCTAAACGTGCATCCCAGACCATCCAAGATTGGAAGATGCAAAATATACCGGAAGATGTACTAGCAACTCTCTGGTAGACATTAGAGGTGCCTCACACTGAGGGACCTGGGGCAACCCGAACAAGATGTAAGGTCTGTAAGGTAAGCAGATCGAGTGAGTATTCAAGAGATGAATAACATATATGACCTAATCTCCAATACAAAATTATCCATTACAATAAATGGAAATATACTCAGAAAAATTACATATGACTTTTCCAGTAAAATCTCTAAGATGAACTTTGCAGACATCCAAAAATGTAGCACTTTTGTGTGAATGAATAATTAAAATCTTTCCAAGGCAACAAAGTAAATAAGTAAATAATTAAATAAAAAAATAAATAAATAAACACTAAATAATCCGGATGCCAACAAAATCTGATCCTATCTCACCCACAAGAAGTAAAGCCAACCGAGGATGCTGGAGAATTTTGAGGAAATATGAAAAAGGGCAGAAAAGAACTGCGCTTTTTCCGATAAATCCTCGGTGGAAAAAATAAAAATAACGAATTGATCTAAAGTTAAAATTGGCGGATGCAGATAGATACCTCTACAGCGGCTTCACACCTCGTGTGTGTGTGTGTGTGTGTGTGTGTGAGAGAGAGAGAGGAGAGAGAGAGAGAGAGAGAGAGAGAGAGAGAGAGAGAGAGAGAGAGAGACGTGATTGGTTATGGAATGGAACCTCCCTTCATCTAGAGAAAGTAATGGTAATAGAAGGGGCTTAGGATTCGTTGTAAAAATAAGATTATGTTGAGAGAGAGAGAGAGAGAGAGAGAGAGAGAGCTGGGGAGAGGGTTTTTTGAGTGCCATCGACGAACAACAGGGAATAAAGAGACCAAACTACTTCAAGGACGCGACCACCAATCGCTGGGGAGCATAACAATCCTGGTCTAACATGCATGATAAAAATGCAGTCTTCAAACAGTATGAATTTTTGCTTTTGTTTCCACCTTACACTCAAGATTTTATTCAAATCACTCTAATAAAATTTCAACTTGGTTCTATTTCCCAGAAATGAGACAAAATATTAATTATCAATTTAATTTTATGACATATTAATTCAATGAATTGTAAATCTCAATACTTCGATCCAAGGATTTATTCATCACACAGAAAAGAACACAAAGTCTCTCTCTCTCTCTCTCTCTCTCTCTCTCTCTCTCTCTCTCTCTCTCTCTTCGCAATCAGGATTTCCATTACATTAAATTCTAGCGTGATAAAAATCTGAAAATTCTCAATATGATCAAAATGAGTATTATCCCAAAAGTGCACTTCCAGATATAAGAGCTACGGAAATTTGATTAATATAAATACTTTTGCACGGATCACCACGTTAATTCGAACCCAGCATTGCTTGCATTAAGCTGACAATTGCATTATGCATTGCGTGTATAAAAATGGGAAATCATTCATGGAAACTAGAACACCAGCTTTCAAGACTTAACAATATTTAAGTGATATTTTTTTTTTTTTTTTTTTTTTTTTTTTTAAAGACGAAGTCGCACCTAGGCATAATGCAACATGAGATTTTCCACTGTGCTTACATTTATATTTCACAACTGCTAGATTTTCGAAAACCCATTATACTTCTAATTACATGGCAAGAAAAATAGTCCACTGTCAGATTCTAAAACGGTCACCTGTATAAAGCTAAAATTGACGTTACACATACCGCATTATTAACTTGAGAATAACCGTACTAATAAGCTTTCATTTACATATAACAGAAAGCCCGCCAGACAAAATATTCCTTTGACTCGAACAAAACACAACAACCGAGCAAGACCTCAAAACAAAACGGGTATAAGAATATAGACCTTAGACCAAAGACCAAGTGCTGGGACCTATGAGGTCATTCAGTGGGAAAGGGAAACTGATAGTGAGAAGGTTTGAAAGGTGTATAACAGGAGGAAAACCTCGCTGCTGCACTGTGAAACAACTCCTAGCAGAGAGTGGAAAGTCAGAAAAAAGAAAGGGAATACGAACGGAGGTAAATAAAAAGCAACGTAAGAGTTTGCACCAGGGGCCGAGGGGACACTGCAAAGAGCCCTTCAGTAATGCCTACAGTACACCACGTGAGACGCACTGAAAGCACTACCCATACAGGGTAAAACAAAACGGAGAACAACAATGCCTTTCGTGGCAACGAAGCATCGAAGCACCAACGCGAGAGTAACTCCCTCCGCATTGCATTCGAAGCCTGGTCATAAACCAGATAAGCGTTTTGTTTAGCCCAACCGAGGAGGAGGAGGAGAAAATACGACTACTACAGCTGCTGCTGTTGCCGCTGCTTGTGCTGTGCTTGCAAAGTGGCCTCAATATGGAACGGCAAACGTCGTAACTTAACCACCTCGGCCAAAAGCACAACGACTCGGCGAGACCCGAGAAATACTCCGATGGCGTTATTCGCAGACTGTGGCCAAAGGTCGGTTATCCCACCAGCGGTATTTTGACCTTATTATTCAAAGGCAGAGACAGATAGGTCTCTCTCTCTCTCTCTCTCTCTCTCTCTCTCTCTCTCTCTCTCTCTCTCTCTAGAATTGACACACTTGCAACTTGGACGACACGAGTTCAAATAAAGGCTCGTTGCGAGCTGAATCTTTTATTTAAGTGCCAGTTATAATTTTAACATACACCATGTGGAAAAGGCCTTTCGACTCTCGTCCTTTACTAAGCAGCTCAGTAAAGGACGAGAGTCGAAAGGCCTTCCAGCGATACTCCATTGTTTCACCTTCCTTCGTGGCTTTTACTTTTCTTGATGTATTCATCACGTTCCAAATTTTCGTGGTTCACTTCACATATACATAAACATACACACACACATTATATATATATATTATATATATATATATATATATATATATATATATATTATATGTATATATATATATATATATATATATATAATATATGTGTTTTAAATTATATATAGGTATATTATATATATATATATATATATATATATATAGATATATATTATATATGTATAATATATCATAATATATATATATAAATAATGTGTGCGTGTCTGTTTATACTTGTATACATGAAGTACAGGTTGTGTGTGCAATGCTCTGAAAAACTCTGACGTCAATTCTGATATCTTAAATTTACCGCCATGGCCAAAATAAAAATGCATATATGCGTAAATATTAAGAAAGGGTTTTTTTCGGTTTATTCACACACGCGCAAATCATCATTAAAACAAAAAAATAGCCACATTTTCAGATGATAACGCCGGCGAAACTTTCTTCCGCTCACTTTCCCACTTCTTATCTCTTAAGATCTTCAGCTCTGGAAAGCGCATTTCCAGGCTTTGTTAGTCCACTGGAAACAAGCTCTTATAAGTGTAAGCAAATAATCCGTGAGGCCATATTTAAGCAAAACAACCCCAAGCTTTATTAAATTGGCAAAGAAAAGAAACAGTATGAGACCAAAGAACGCGTTAATAATAATTTGAATTTTTTTTTTATCTTCTTATTTATATAGATTTTTTGGCATTATCCCAAGCACTGGGGCAACTAAGGCCATTCAGCGCTGTAACGGAAATTGACATTAGAAAGTTACAAAGGTGTAATAGGAGGTAAACCTCGAAGCAGTTGCACTGTGAAACAATTGTTAGGAGAGGGTGGAGAGTAAGACTGAAGAAAGAATATGAACGGATGTACAGTAAAAGGAGTGAAAGGGATGCTGCAATGAACCTTAAGTAATGCCTACATTGCACCGAATGAGGTGCACTGATGGTACAACCCCCCTACAGGGCATGTTAATGAGATACACGGTTAGAGAGAAATGAGAACAAAAGAATACAAATGAGAATAAACAATTTTCTGTGAAGAGAACACAAATATTAAAGAAGCAGACATTACCGATCATACAAACACGAACAGGAAAATGTTAAATGAGGAACATATCAACGGAAAGAATCACAAATTAACATGTTCCTGGAAGAATTTCTCTCTCTCTCTCTATCTCTCTCTCATTCTATGAAATTCCTTCAAACAAAGAGCCCACTGCTACCTAAACACCAGCCAGTCACCCAGTCTGCCTGCTTGCCAGTCAGCCAGTCTTTGGTGCAAATGATAGTGACAGTCTAATAGCAGGGTCTTAAGTGTCGTCACAAGGATGTCAAGAGTTGGGGACAGGAGGACAGAACTTGGAGATAGAGGAAGGGGTGGGGGTGGGGGTGGGGGTTGGGAGTGGGGGTGGGAGGGGAGGACTAAATGGAGAAAGAGGGGGGGAGGGAAGGGGTTACACAGAGAAGCAGCAGCGGCCTGTTTTTATTAGCATTGTTGAGGATGGCAGGTGGGTCGCCAGCATCCCACTCGCCTATTCCCCGCCCCCCGCCCACCCCGCCTCCCCTGGGGGCTTTAATATCAAAACATCACGGAGCCATCGCCTTGGTCTGTGTTCCCAATTTCGTCGACCACTAACTATTAGTACTGAGAGTTACAATTTATAAGGTATACAATCAGCGAAATGCGTAATAAACATGCCTCGGCTGAAAAAAAAAAAAAAAAAAAAAAAACCTATTCATAAAATTATTTTTAGCATCCATAAAACTAACCAACCTGTCTCTTGGCCACAATGACAAATAGTCAATCATAGTTTGAAAAACTAGTTATAAATTTTTCGTTGGCATCCTTAAAAACTAACCTCTCTCTCTCTCTCTCTCTCTCTCTCTCTCTCTCTCTCTCTCTCTCATTGCAATCTTAATGACCGACTATTCAAATATCATATTTGATATCTAGGATCTTCGTGTTGCGCGCACAATGCAACCCGTATGATCCTTGTTGCACTCCTCCTCCTCCTCGCCGCTTGAACAGCTGCGAAGGACAACGTCAGCCTTGCCTGTGTCCTTGACCTCCGTCAACCAGATTTGATTGTGGGCAATAAACTTTTTTTTTTTTTTTTTTTTTTTTTTTTTGGGGGGGGGGGCGGGGCAACACACACAAAGCAATATTATTGGCTTAGTGCTTTATGTCCTAGCTATATACAGCTCAAGGGAAGTTCGTAAAGAATCGTAAAGAGTCGAGATGTTCTCCTTCATTCATGCAAGCATGTATTTATGTATTATTTATGTATACAGACACACACACACACACACACACACAAAATACCATTCAATAAAGAGCTTAAAAAAAGGAAGAACGAAAAAAAAAACTCCAACTGTTGCATGCTCTGACGTAAGACCAACCACCAGAAGCGAATAAATATTGCTTCACAAAACACGCACACACAAGAGATCTACTAATCCCCACAATTACACCACAATGCCCTCAGAAGAGAACGAGACACTTTAAAACGCTGGCACATCACTCAAGATAAATCGTGCATCCTGTGGATTGTCCTTGGATAGTACGGCAATCGATAAATTGGAGAGCAATCAATAAAATCAGACAACAGGGGCTGGGGGGGGGACAGGGAAGGCGGGGTGGGGCGGGGGTTGGGGTAGTATACACGACACCTGATTTCATGGGATTGCTCAAGACCTGAGGAGAACTTCATCGTTGTTTATGTATAAACAGAATCCTCTGTCTTTCAGGAAATGACTGTTTTCAGTCTAACAGACTGCTTGACAAGATTTCATTCAACTGCTTCCAAGAATTGCCAGATTGCTTCATGAAACTTACTCCGTCATTACAAAAACCATTAGCCTTTTTTCTTTTTTTATATAAAGCTCCGTAAACCTGGTGGCAAGAATAACACAAAATCACTTCTTAGAATTTCCAAACAAATTGACATAACTATTACCTTGCCGTACCTCTTTTGATCCGAACAAGCAGTTTCGTAAACAGGAAACTCCCCTTAAAACGAAAACTTCAATTATAAAACCTCATGAAATCGAATTAGACCAAGAGTAAACCATTTTTTATAATAAGATTCCAATGACTTGTTTTTGAAAACTTCGTGAGAGCTTCAAAATATAACTACCCCAACTTAACGAATTCGCTTAACCAGTGCCCGAGAAATTATTCCTAATAAGACAAACTTCGTTCACGATTAGTCCTCTATAAATTCAACCAATCTGGTTTCTAACACTTAACGAAATAAACCACTAGGTATAATTTTACCAAAATTTGAAATTCAACCACTTGGAATACTTTTATCAAAATTAGAAATTCGACCAATCTGGGTTGTAGCACTTAATAAAATAAATCACTATTAAAAATTTACCAAACTTAGAAAATCAACCACTTGGTACAATTTTACTAAAATTACAAATGCAACCAATTTGGTATGTAACACTTACTGAAACAAACCACTTGGTATAACTTTACCAAAATTAGTTGTGGAGATCCTGGAGCATCCAAAAGAACAGGGAACCGCGGAGAACGAAGAGGAAGACAGACAGACAAACGCAGACGAAGCACAACTCCAGGAAGAAAGTCATTATTGACGTTATTCCTCCTAAAGGCTATTTTTGTTCGGAACTCAGACGGACAACCTGTATTTTCAGGTGTTTTTTTTTTAACAGTAAAACAAGTTATATTTAGCCTACTACGTATTTTACGTATATTTTGTCACTAACACACCGCATTTATTTAAAATGAAACTTTAAAAGTATTTTAAGAGCTTCTGTATTTCCAAGTGTGCTCCTTACAGTAGAAAGTTATATTTAGCCTACTTCGTATTTTATAAATATTTTGTCACTAAACCATCGCATTTTTTTTAAAATGAAACTTTAAAAGTATTTTATGAAGCTTCTGTATTTCCAAGCGTGCTTCTTACAGTAAAAAGTTATATTTAGCCTACTTCGCATTTTATATATATTTTGTCACTAAACCACCGCCCTTTTTTAAAATGAAACTTTTTTTAAGTCTTTTGGGGATAAAAATAGCTGCAGGATTTCTATGTAGCACTATGACAGACCGAATCGACAGTATTTCCACATTTATTTCGATCAAATAAATATCCTATTCACAAGCACAATATATATTCAAAAATAAAATTTCTAGACCTTGTTTGTTTTTGTTTGTATGGTGCTTTTACGTTGCATGGAACCAGTGGTTCAGCAACGGGACCAACAGCTTTACGTGACTTCCGAACCACGTCGAGAATGAACTTCTATCACCAGAAATACACATCTCTCACTCCTCAATGGAATGGCCGAGAATCGAACCCGCGACCACCGAGGTGGAAAGCTAATACCATACCAACCACGCTAATACAGAGGTGGAAAGCTAATACCATACCAACCACGCTAATACCGAGGTGGAAAGCCAATACCATACCAACCTTATCTTAATGGTTTTTTCCCGACTTTCATTTTCTAAAGAACGAATACTTTTTTTTTTTTTGTAAGAAGCGCGCACACTTCTGCAAAGACTCGATTATTTCCTTGCAAAGAGCGTCAAAGAATATGTGCCGTTAAAAAAAAAAAAAAAAAAAAAAAAAAAAAAAAAAAAAAAAAAAGGTTTCAATCAATGCAGTATTATATTCCTTTTTTTAAGCTTAACATATTTTACATATCTATCAATAAAGGCATTACAAAAATAAAAAAAGGAAAAAAAAATTATGTGAAACTGCCGGTAAAGATTAAACAAGCAAGATGTCTAACACGGAACAGCCGTGTTTATCTCCAAGGAGATTTTGACAAATATGGCCAGTCATTAAAAAAAACACACACACACACATACACACACACACACACACACACACACACACACACACACACACAAACACAGCTATCAGACGATTCTCAAGGTTCATTATCATGCAACTTTAAGGAAATACGAGTACTTTGCATACAAAAAAGAATTTTTTTGTTTTTGTTTTCGGCAATTCCTTCGCATCTCAAAAGATCAAAGAAAATATTCTATTGTTACCAAGATAAAACCTGCCAAGGCGTTTCTTGATAATGTCATCTTAAACTTCCAGCACGGAGAGTTCAGCTAAACAGAGTTAATGAAGCTTTGAGAGAAAAAATGTTTCAGGTTATCAGGATGTTCATCTAAGGACGACCTGCTTGACATTAATCTCGAATAGTCCTTGGTAACGTCACGAAAACAAACATGCATTGCTTAGCCTTCTTTATTCGGGAACAAGGACTCTCTTGAGACTGGCGTGGCAACAGCGCTTTGAGTTGGGGGGGGAAAAAAAAAAAAAAAAAAAAAAAAAAAAAAAAAAAAAAAAAAAAAAAAAAAAAAAAAAAAAAAAAAAAAAAAAAAAAAAAAAAAAAAAAAACTTTGGGCATAAAAAAAAAAAAAAAAAGTTTCAAATCCAGAGGGATATCTAGCCGACGAGTGACTGACTGAAACTGAGTTAGCAAAATAACCAAAACTTTCACAGTCTATTAAACTAATTTAAATACCGGATGAAAAATCTGAGACTGACTGAAACTGTGCAGCACTTTTACAGTCAAATTATACTAATTAAATTCAGATTGAATAATCTCTAACTGAAATTGTGTTCACAAAAAAAATAAATAAATAAATAAAAAAAATAAAAACTTTCATAGTAACAAACGCTTTATTTTTTCTTGCTATGAGTATTGAAGCTGCATTTTTCTCTCAGTCAGAAGATTTTGGTCATTTTTCCCTCTTGAGCGTTTGCTCAATGAGTTCCAGTCTCTCAGCCTGTTATGACAGCTGTTTCTGGTATCTTCAACCGTTTAATCCACTGCAATAATGGTTGCCAGGGTTTCTAAATTCTTTTTTTATCTTTTATCGCCAAACCTGTGGATATAACTATAATATAAAATTTGGGCCAAAGGCCAAGCGCTGGGACCTATGAGGTCATTCAACGCTGGAGTGAAACTGTAAGTAAAAGGTTTGAAAGGTGTAACAGGAGGAAAACCTCAAAGCAGTTGCACTATGAGTCAACAGTCTGGAGGAAGTGGAAACTAAGAGGAAAGAAAGAATATGAATGGAAGTGCAGTAAGAGTAAACCCTACAGTGCACCGAGTGAGGTGGACTGACGGCACGACGCCCTAGAGGGGCAAGAATTGGGGTTGGTTAAATCCCCCCCCCCCCCTCTTGCGTTCATCACCTTCGCCTGTCTTCACTAACAACGAGGTTTCCAGTTTCTTCGCTTGTTATCTTTACCTTTGGACTCCAGTATTTCCCCTTTCCTTCTCTTCTCTTATTACAGCATGGATCCCCATCTTTTCACACCGGTTTTCTATGCTGTTTCCTTTAAAAAGCGTGATTTCAGTGACCTCTGCTATTTCTATGCTGATATTTACCTGTTACTAGTTTCTGTCAGTATTCTTTCCAGCACCTGCACGCTCCTCCTCTTTCTAAGCAGTTTCGTGTCAATTTGCAAACTATCTCGGTTCCAATTTCACCCATCTTTCTTTTTCTTATACGTTGCCTCGAGTTTCTTCATCTTCTAAGTTAAATTTTTCAACCCCATCTACTTTCCTCCTCCGTTCATTTCCAGTATTTTGTACTTGTATTACTTTCCTCCTCTGTTCATTTCCAGTATTTTGTTACTTGTATTTCTTTACATTAACCGCCTAACTGACTATGTAAATAATCTCCCCCCAAGTCTTATTGCCGGGACAGCATTTGGTGTTTATTCCTTCACCTTTCCTAATAAACTGATCCAGATTTTATTCCCCCTTCACTAGATCATTCCTCTCTCTCTCTCTCTCTCTCTCTCTCTCTCTCTCTCAACTGCCTTCCAATCAGGTGCCCTCCCATCGAGAAAAGATTCATGGCTGCTATTCTTATCCCAACATAAAAACCTATAACAATTTCTTCATCAGTCTTCTCTCCTCATATGCATCACCTCTTCTCCTTTTCCCCAAGATTTATTTAATTCCCCTTTTACTCTCTTCCATCCAGGACGACTTCTTCTTTTTCTCCTTACCTCCCCTCTTTTCCTCCCGAAAAAAAATATCTTGGTCTCTTCCTATTTCGAACGCCATCGATTTCGCAAGAGAAGAAATCGTCGAGGCCGGTCTTCGTGAAGTCTTTAGGTCAGGGTTTATCTGATTTTGGCATTAAGACCCTGATCCCACCCCAGGGAGGGCGGCCGGGTGAGTGGGCGTTGAATATTGTAAAAAGGGGGGGTGGGTTACGGGAAGAGACTGGGTATCATTCTGGGAAGTCCAGGGCATACTTGTTCACCTTGAGTTTAAGGGCACCTTCAGAATTCACTTCTCTCTCTCTCTCTCTCTCTCTCTCTCTCTCTCTCTCTCTCTCTCTCACAATGTTGAAACGACCGTAAAGTTCGATGAAAAGAAAATTGCATAAGTCGGGACCTTTAGACATTGTTTTATACCAACTTGCCTTCCAATGGTAAACCAATACCCAGGCTGGGATTAAGAGAAATCATTTTTCAACGTGCGAGCAAGAAAGAGAGAGAGAGAGAGAGAGAGAGAGAGAGAGAGAGAGAGAGAGAGAGAGAGAGAGAGAGAGAGAGAGTCTACTATATTAATGTTCCAGTGCAGTACTTTGATCACCGATCTCTTTGAAACCTCTTTAAATAACTTTGGCCTCAATTTTCTCCTTTGGATATTTCAATTACTGGCATCACAGCATAGCAGGTACCTCAATTTCGACGTGGAAAAATTGAATTCTAAAGTCAATAATTGCATGCTTTTCCAGTGCCCTACTTCAAATACATTATGAATTTTCATATAAGTTTGACCAGTCACTTATTATACGAATACGTCAAGTCTCAAACATATATCAAGAGAGTCGTTGGAAGTATCATACTTTTCCAAATTCAAGAGTCTGCGAGGCATAAAAAAAAAAAAAACGCTTTCTCCTTTTTTGGGGGGGGGAAAAAAACATTGAAAAAAAAATAGTTAAAAGGAAGCCGACATGTAGGCCTCTTTTCCTGTCACGACTTTCTCTCTCCCTCTCGCTCTGAACGCAATCATCGATGGCTTTTCGCATTAAGCAATAAGTTCCCCATCCATTCTGAAACCCTTATCGCCCAAGGGGGTCCATTCCCGGCGCATAAGACCTAACAGATTCCCGAGGCGAGTAGGGAGAGCGAAAAGGGCGCGAGATGGAAGAGGGAGACAGCGAGAGGAACGCCCTTGGAAATCGCTTATCGTCAGGCAATAAACTGTAAAGAGATTACGCTATGAATCTTGTTAATTAAGAAGCCCAGAGGCAATGCCTCCAGCTCTAGCTCCTCCTCCTCATCCTCCCTTACTCCTCCTACTCCCTCCTCCTCCCCATCACCCTTCCCAGTCCCAAGTTCCTTCTCTTCCTCAAGACTTATACCTCGGAGTCGCAACTTATAAGGATTGCCTTCTCTCCTGGGAAATTCGCTAAACGGACCGGGGGATATTTCCTCATTTAATCAGCTTCCATTAGAGTTCCCACTCCAATCCATTTCCATTGACAGCACTCCATCTGCCAGCATTTTCGGATTCGCTGAAAGCGTCCCTTTTCAGATAAGACCTGCAGGTTACAAAGGGGGATATTCCATCGAAAGATATTATTCCTGAAATTCTGCTCAGACTGCAAATGTGGCTGATAGATCTATCTAGTCACAGAGGATGGAGCTAGAACAAGCAAGGCTGACTCAAGTAATGACTATTTGCTGCAAATAAAGTTTGACAAAAGTTCCTCGCTGGACGAGTGGTTTCCGCGCTCGGCCACCAATCCGGTGGTCCGAAGTTCGATTCTCGGCCCGGCCAACGCGGAATCAAGAGGAATTTATTTCTGGTGATAGAAATTCATTTCTCGATATAATGTGGTTCGGATCCCACAACAAGCTGTAGGTCCCGTTGCTAGGTGACCAATTATTGGTTCCTAGCCACGTAAAATTACCTAATCCTTCGGGCCAGCCCTAGGAGAGCTGTTAATCAGCTCAGTGGTCTTAAACTAAGATTAACTTAAACGTTAAACAAATAGAAACAAAAATATCCATAGCCCTTTTTCGAATCGTAAAAACTGGAATGCCCGAACCGCAAACAGAAGTGGCCAGACGCACAAAATCGGTAAACAAGCAATTTACTTGAGGCAATAACTAACCTGCGGCAGAGCGAATCATCCAATGAAACGGCAACTCTCCCACGCATCCAATCCAATCAACGAGCATTCGGCAAATCTGTCCCAAAATCTGCCGCCATTACCGAACAACCGGCTATTTCAAGACCAGATCTTATAATTCAATTGGCTGCAGCATTGTGGAGGTGCACTGCAACTCCTCTCCCACCAATATTGTCCTTACGATCGTTAAAAGGATTAACAGGTGACATCTTGTGGCAAATTGAAACACTTCATAGAAAGTAACTGAAGCTAATTAAAACCCACTTCGCAAAGTAAACCGAATGAGTGGAAAGTTATAATGAATTCTCTCCACGTTTGTAATCTAAATTGTTACCAGGCAAATATGCAAATCCCTAGAAGTTGTATCGTACGACATAGCTAAGTTTCTCCTCGAACGATTTTAAAAGACGGGTAACACATGAATCATAATAATTCGCGAGCCTATTCTGTCTTCATAATAATTAATGTTGTCAAAAAAAAAAAAAAAACTTTTCTCATCCATGACCTAGCAAACAATGGCAACACGGAAAATCTTCGTGTCAAGTGTTTCCAATTACTATTATCATTTGATGATAAACTATACATCAAGAATTGCTAGTAATACAGTGGGCCTAATAAAGTGACTGTTATTTTGTTCCAAAATCGCACCACGAACGTTGTCTTCATTGGTCAAAAAAAAAAAAAAAAAAAAAAAAAAAAAAAAAAAAAAAAAATGCAGAGGTAAAAAATTTAAATATGGCAACTCTTCTTGCGAGATGATAATAATTATACACATTTTGAACAACAGTTTCAGCCGCTCATTAATTCAACTCTCAAGTGTTTGCTAACATGTTTTTTTTTTTAATATTGGTGAAGAAAAAGATAAGCTGTTCAGTGTAAAGTGACTTGCTCTTTGCTTCCTATACTATCGCCTTCTCATTAATACCAGTAAATAGAATATTTGATAAATCCTACCCGCGCATTTAAAAAAAAAAAAAAAAAAAAAAAAAAAAAACTTGGCTATGAGCATAAGAAGTCAGTGAACAAAATAATCGTGTTAGTTAGAATGGCCTGACTTTGAATTTGAAGAGAACCAGTGCGCCCAGTTAAACCTGTTCAGTGTGTGAAGCTTCTAAAAGTTGATCATTTATCTTATAGGCCTAATTAAACATAATCAAACTGCTCGGTTTCATAATTAAATCGAGGAAGTTAATGATTTTTTTTTATTCAGGTAAAGAAAAAGAAAATAAAATTTTATAATTATTTACGTGCACTCAGGTGATCTATTTTGACAGTTGGCGAGCGTTAACCGTAGTGTCCGTCAGTGCAAACATAACTGTACATTTTTTTTTACGTTAAAACCTTTTTCAGAATTAAAATATTTATTACGGAAACCATCTTTAACATTTATTAGTTGTGATAACTGCGTTAGATAAGATCAATTAATTTTCCCTATGAGATTTTATATCATTAGGTCGAAAAAAAAATGGGCCGTAAAAACTCTGTTAATGAAAGGCGACAGATTTTTCTTTACCATTTTGATGCAAATTCTATATCTGGAATTTATAATTTAAATAAAAGGACTTTCAGGCAGATATCTTCCAAAGTAATATGCATAAAATGAAAAAATTACCTCAGTTGCCAATTTAAGTGTGTTTAGCAGGGGTGTGTGTGTGTGTGTGTGTGTGTGTGTGTGTGTGTGTGTGTGTGTGTGTGTTTTCTTTACAATATACAAGATAAAGAAAATAAAGTACCTTTCAAATGTAGAACGCCCAACACCAACTCGGTACCTCCACCACAAGTTCAAATGTCATGAGATCTTCTTAACAACAAATCGTGAAAATCCTCTTCCGGTGCAATCAAGTCTCGAAAACTCACCTGAAAATAAAAAGAAAAAAAACATTTTAGAACAAAGAACCAATTTACAAGAACATTTCAGAATGAAAAAGGTGAGAGTAATTTCAAATAAAAATAGATTCATTTAAATTTGGAATCAAGTCTCGAAAACTCGCCTGAAAATGAAAAGAAAAAACCATTATAAAACAAAGAACCAATTTACGAGAACTTTTTAGAATGAAAAATAAGAGAGTAATTAAAATTAAAAATATATTCAACTAAATTTGGAATCAAGTCTAGAAACCTCGCCTGAAAAAGAAATGATAGAACAAAAAACCAATTTACGAGAACTTTTTAGAATGAAAAAGAACAAAGTAATTTAAAATAAAAATAGACTCCTTTGAATTTGGAACCGTTCACGCTTCATTAAAGGAACTCATAAAGATACAAAGATAATCACTAATACGAATTCTGGCATAACGTTAAGATCCCATATGAGTATTTTTTTTATTTCTGTCAGGTATATATAAAACTACGACCAGGTCGTTAAAAAAATTCACAAGAGCGGAAAAGAGCGATCGCAAACCTCGGGGAAAATGTGGGGAAGGAAAAGAGGGGAACATGAAAGAAATTACGGGGTGTAAGATGAAGAAAAAAAAAATTAAAAGAAAATAAGTCAACAAGATATTGTACAGATCATTCGCATGAAGAAACTGAACGCGTCAAAGACAAGAAACATTTAGGGGGAAGTGTTCAAGCAATCTATACGGAAGCCGGAGATACAAAGATATTAGCTAAAGGGGGAAAAAATACAAAGAAAAGAAATAAAAACGCCATCTGTATAAACTGACGCGGAGCTAAAGATACAAAAGGGAATCTAGATAGAGAATGAGGAAAATGGGAGAGGGAAACCGAAAATAAAAGGTAAAGAGAGAGAGAGACGGAGGAAAAGAGAACGCCAAAAACATTTGTATGAAAAGCCAGAGAGCTAAAGATATTTGCAACGTTGGTTCGCCATCGACATTCCGCCGTTGCAGCGAATTGCAATTCTTTTTGTTTATTCGCTGCATAAAACTGCAAAATGGCCGACACTAAACCAAAATCCTATTCGTGGGTATAAGTTAACTTCCAGCTACCGACCGTTCTACGCACGCACACACACACACACACACACACACACAAAACGAATAAAATTGTAAAGACAAACTCAATTTTCCTTGTCGACAGTTGATATCGGTAAAAAAAAAAAAATAAAACAGAAAAAAGGGAGAGAAAGAGAGAAAGAACAAAACCTGAAAAAATTCTAACAATAGTCGCGAATTTAAATATGGCCAGACATATGATGGAATTGAAAACAGAAATAATGATAATAAAAATATAATAATAATAAAGGTGTCATTTAAAAAAACGGATAAAACGACGATATATAAACATTAAAACTCAGCTCAAAAGAAAACACGAAATCCGGAAAAACATAAAAAAAAAAAATTGAAAAAATCTACAAAAGAAAATGGAAAGAGATAGCGGGGCCTTCAGCTGAAATTGGTAGACCACCCCTAACACCGTCGCTGGCCAAGAGATCTCAACACTTACACCCAATACACACTGCAATTGCTTAAAACTCCCTTTACATCACTTATTGTTGGTTTTACGCAGTAAAATGTATGTGTCCCAGAGAGAGAGAGAGAGAGAGAGAGAGAGAGAGAGAGAGAGAGAGAGAGAGAGAGAGAGAGAGAGAGAGAAAATGTGCTGGTGCTTGCTAAACCTAGTCTTCACTTTACCTATAATCAAAGAAAATATATTTACGAGATGAAAAAAAAAATATTTGTTCACTTAAGCGGTGAATGAACTAATAAAATAGACAAAATAAAAAACAAAAATAAGTAAAGAACAGTAATATCATTAACGTTCATGGAGATGGGCAATGACATGAGTTATCAACTCACGTTTTCGTATGAGAGAGAGAGAGAGAGAGACTGCTTTACAACCCAGGACACGCCTTAGCTTGCAAAGGCACCATCACAGCCGGCAGACCTGAAGAGGGAGAAGAGGAGGAGGAGGAGGAGGAGGAGGTAGGGAAGGGTGGGAAGGGAGGGAAGGGGGGATCAACAACTTCCTTATCCTGATCTGCAACATTTGCGATGCAATCTGCACCCGAGGAAATGTAATCATCGCACCGAGGAATTGGCTGCAATGGTAGCAGAGGATCGCCAGAAAATCACCTCTCATTATTCGGGTAATCCCACCGCCATTACTGATAACACCGGCGATATTTCTCTAAAACCTTTTCCCTTCACCGCCTCTGAAACGGATTAAACTCTCTCTCTCTCTCTCTCTCTCTCTCTCTCTCTCGTTGGCAAAACAGTTAAAGAACAATAATACATTTTCATTTACGTTGACCGAAGGGGAATTTTTTTACTTGATAAAAAGTTCGTCGTCTCGTGGGATCGAACCAGCGAAAGACCACAACTCAGGACTTCAGTGACGCGCATTAAACCACACTGCTAACAAGCCATGTGGTTTAAGGCGCGTCACTGCACACCTAAGAGCTTGGCTTTCGCTGTTTCGATCCCACGAGACGACGGACTTATTGCTAACTGAAAAATTTCTCCTTCGGTGAACATAATGAAGAATATTAACGATATTCTTTCTCTCTTGCTGGAAGTAGAAGAAAATCTACTATTTCTCTCTCTCTCTCTCTCTCTCGTCTCTCTTCTCCCTCTCTCTCTCTCTGTTAACAAAAGGTAATATAAAGAGTTAAATAAAACAATGAAATATTGATAGAAATTGACTAAATCGGTGAATACAAGATAGAGGAAGTCAATAAATCTGAACATCTGGAAAATAATACGACTAATGGAGTATATAAAAAAAATACAAACAACCACGGAAATAAGAAATATTAAGATTATTAAAATTAGATTTAGAATCTAACATCACTGACGACAGCCACTAACACCATGAAAAAAAAGAAAAAGAAAATTGGCGGAATCACTAAAAATATATATATAATATATATATATATATATATATATATATATATATATATATATATATTATATATATATATATATATATATCGAGCTACAATGTCCTTTAATATCTAATTCGCTTACTATCGGAAAATTTACATTTTCATATATGCTTACCGAAGGGGAATTTTTTCTCGATAATAGACTTGCCTGGATTCGGGACGCGAACCCAGGTCCTTCAAATCCAGGAACGTCAGTGAAGCTTTTACCTATTACACTACCCGCGCGAGGTGTCGTAGGTAAAAGCTTCCCTGACGTCCTGGATTTTGAAAGGATCCTGGGTTTCGCGTCCCGATCCAAGCAACTATTATCGAGAAAAATGCCCCTTCGGTTAAGCATATATGAAAATATATTAATTCCGAGGTAGAGCGAATTAGATATTAAAGGACATTGTAGCTCGATATATGTATATGATCACGGAAAAGTGATATGACTTTTATATATATATAATATATTATATTTATATATATATATATATATATATATATATATATTATATATATATATATATATATATGAAACAGCAAGCATGAAATGTGCTATGAGTGCAGAAAGGTTACATGAACAATAACGATTCAGAAACGCACACAGAAGTTGCGCATGGATTTTAATGACACATAATGGAAATAAAACCTGTTGCTACCATTACCGACTCTGTGCAATAAACATTACTATTCAGAGACCAACAGAGGCGTTACAAAACCTTACTGGACTCGCTTGCAAAAATGGCAAAAACAGGGAAAAGACCTGGAAGTAATAGGAACTAAAGACCGGGGTAGTTCACAAGAGAAATAAAATAAAAAACCACGATACCGTCACGCTAGGGAAAGGAAATCCTAACATACTATTTAATAATACTACAATTATGTACATTCTAAAACAGTAAAAAATGAAAATCAGCTCTTAAAAATTCAGCTTGCATTATGAAAAAATGAAATATTGCAATAACGCCACCAGCAATTATAACGGTGAATCGGCGTATTCCAGGGTCAAAGATCACTGAATACCTTAATAGCAGATCAGCTATATGTTTAAGTTAACTCAGATGTGACAGTCCCATTTCCATAATGAGATCAAGCGAAATTTTACTTGGATTAATCAAATCTCTAAAAAAAAAAAACTTATCTACATCATTTCAGATATTGAAACATTAATGACCACTTCAACATTGATTTTATTTCAACATTATCATGAATATTAAAACTCCCTCGTAGTCTTGAAATACATTCTCTAGACTGCAACAAGTAGTCGAATAAAACATAAAAACCGATACTAGAAGCTACGACAGAACAACAAAAGCACGGGCACAGAGCCATAAAAACAAACTATATTCTACGATAACCGCTCTCAACGTTTGGGATGAGGTTTTATAAGGCTTTATTACAGTCATATCCGAAGGGCTAGGGCCCAGCATATGCCTAACGTTAACAAAAGAAATATTCCGAGGCATAATACCTTGGGAGTATTAAAACTACGAGCAAAGGAAAAATCATCGGAGAGGCAATAAAGTTTCCACAACCACGGTACATTTCCCCTCTTTCTTTTTTTTTTTTCACCGACCTCAGTAAGCGCTCAATTTCTCCGTTTCAATCTTGGAATACATTTGGCACCGCACGCTTCTGCGGACAGGAATACAGGAATATTTCTCGAGTATGTAAATGCAGCTCAATTTCTTTACTTCAAAAGCTGGAATACATCAGGCATCAAATGGACGTAGAGAAGGAATGAATGCATCATGACATTTATTGTTTGTTTGTATGGTGTTTTTACGTTGCATGGAACCAGTGGTTATTCAGCAACGGGACCAACGGCTTGACGTGACTTCCGAACCACGTCGAGAGTGAACTTCTATCACCAGAAATACACATCTCTCACACCTCAATGGAATTCCCGAGGATCGAACTCGCGGCCACCAAGGTGGCAGGCCAATACCATACCGATCACGCCACTGAGGCGCTCCATCATAAGATTTAGGCCGCCATAAAGACACGCAGCACTGAGGCACTTCCCGCCACTCAGTGCTCAGGATGACAAGACGGAGTCAAGAGTCTTTAAGGGCTGCTCTAGGAGCAAGAGCCCGTGCTGGCACAAAGCCAGCTAAATCATAACCAACCAACCACCAGTCAGAGTGGTTGGATAGCAAGATAAAAAGAAATACAGATACTACATGACATTTGGCACAAGAACCTAGGAGCGCAACTGGAAGAAAAAGTTAAGTTTATCTTAACTTAACCAGACCACTGAGCTGATTAGCGTCTCTCCTAGGGCTGGCCGGAATGATTAGATATTTTTACAGGACTAGGAACCAATTGGTTACCTAGCAACGGGACCGACAGCTTATTGTGGGATCAGAACCACATTATAATCGAGAAATGAATTTCTAACCACAATAAATAAATTCCTCTGATTCCACGTTGGCAGAGCGGGGAGTCGAACTCGCAACTACCGAATCAGTAGGGGAGCACGTCACCCACTCGTCCAACGAGGAACTGGAACAAAACCTTACCGCTGTACCAAGAAGTAATAGTTCAGAGAAGCTGGACAGCAATCTTGGAAGAAAGAAAGTGGGAAAAGCGGTAAAATAAAAAGCTGTTGTTGCAGGAAGCCGAAGGGGAGCTGCTAACAAATACCTACAGTGCGCCGTGTCCAGTACACTGACGGTACCAACCTCCTACGGATGGAGATGAAGGTAAGGATACACAACGATGCTCCCTCCCTGCATATTTATGTATCGAAGAGAACTCTCCTGTTGACGCCAAGAATTGGAAGTGGAACATACAATCTAGGCCAATGGCCAAGCGCTGGGAACTGTGAGGTCAATCAGAGCTGAGAATGTGAAACAATTATTAAAAAGAGCGGGAAATAAGATAGAAGAAAGAGAACATGATTGGAGGTATAGTAAAAGGTATGAAAGAGGCTGCAGCTAGGGGCTGAAGGGTCGCTGCAAAGATCTTTAAGTAACGCCTAAAGTGCACTGCGAGAGGTACACTGACGACACTAACCAGCCCCCTCATACCCCAACTACGGGGAGTAGACGTCAAGATACACTTGTACAAATTCGGAAGTAACAACACCAGTAAATGTTTGTAAGGTGATTTTACGTTGCATGGAACCAGAGGTTATTCAGCAACGGGACAACGGCTTTACGTGACTTCCGAACCACGTCGAGAGTGGACTTCTATCACCAGAAATACACATCTCTAACCCCCTCAGTGGAATGCCCGAGAATCGAACTCGCAGCCACCGAGGTGGCAGGCCAAGGCCACACCGATGACGCCACTGAGGCGCTACAACACCAGTAAAGGGCGCCCGTTATCGGCTTTCCCATTTAATCCAGGACCCCTTATATAAATTCGTCGGTCCCCTCGCAGATAGGAACTGCATTCAGCAGCCATAATGACGACAAACTACAGTTATTACCGCAGTATTATTTGGTTGCATCACCGGCCCCGTCACATCGTGGAGAGTTCATTTTACTTGTTCCTACTGAACTTTTGAACTTTCCCGCTGGGAGACGAACGGGGCCACCTGTTTGTCATGTGAATGCTTTTGTGTTCCTGCACATTTCTCATCCTTTAACAAAAGCAGCCACCTGGGAAAGAAAAGACATTCGCATGAAGTGCATGTAAAAGCCTCCCCAGATAAGGGGGAGAGAGAGAGAGAGAGAGAGAGAGAGAGAGAGAGAGAGAGAAGTGCATGTAAAAGACTTCTCAGATAAGGAGAGAGAGAGAGAGAGAGAGAGAGAGAGAGAGAGAGAGAGAGAGAGAGAGCTCAAACTGAGAAATGAAGACAGACTGAACCTTGAACGAGAATAAACGTCAGTCAATCAACCTGACAAAGGGAGAGAGAGAGAGAGAGAGAGAGAAACTCCGCAAATGCTGCGGCACGACCATTCGGGTCCATCTCCTCCCATACAAACGGATAAAGGTGAAAGGAGAACGGAGAAATATTATACCAATACAAACGGAGCATGATGGCGAATTTTGCGTTGGAAAACGCAATAAAGTTATTTTCCTTATAGAAAATGACAAAAGTTGATAATGACAAAAAAAAAAAAATCAGTCTATGGTGCCATGACAACCACAAATTAAAAGTTGGTATAGGTTAAATGATAAAATATAGTTTGCAAACTAATTTATGATAAAAAAATGTATAAATCCAGAATAATAATAAAAAAGAATCGTTAGAATTACAAGCAATACAAAAATTATTAAGACCGAAGACCTAATAATTAATCAACCACTGTCAGGCGGCAATTCCAGGCAAATGAAATTCTTTGTACATAGCAATGCCTCCAGAAAATCTATGAGAAAATAAAGGAAGCCATATCAGGCATTAATAAAACGCTCTTGTTCTTCAAACCTTCATAATGGCCACTTCAAGTCAAAGGCACAACTTTTTAAAAGAAACGAGACAACCGTTCCAGAAATGTCACAAAAGGGAGAGAAACACTATTCAAGACACAAACTGTATCTCTGAAGAAAACGTAGCCAAAATGCAGCCTTCGTAGAATGTCTGAACTCTGGAGAGTGCAAGGCGAAATGGAGAAATAATATTAGCAGCTTCACAATATCATAAAACTTGGTTTCTTTTTTAAAGTTGTGACAATTCCTAATAAGTTAAAGAGAAATCTACAAACAAAAAGTAATGAACGCACAAGCTATAAATAACAGATTATAAAAAAATACTAACATAAGAAGTAAAACTGTTATCTAATAATGACCCGAAATTAAAGTTAACTTGTTCTTTAAGTATCAAAAAAACCGATGAAAAAAAGTAAAGGAATTACACACAAACCTATAATCTACATAATATATATCAGTACGTCAAAAATGTAGGAAATAAAGCAATATTTACTTAAAACTGTACTAATTCCATGTACCATGAATTGCTTTACATTTATGTGCGTTTCATATCATGTAGCGTCAAATGCGCGCAGATTTTATATATATTTATTATATATATATATAATATATATATATATATATATATATATATACATATATATATATATATATTATATATATATATATATATCTATATATATATAGGTATATTATATATGTATATATATATATATATATCTATATATTATATATATATAGAGAGAGAGAGAGAGAGAGAGAGAGAGAGATTAATCATGATATATACATACACTATATATATATATATATATATATATATATATATATATATTATATATATCATCTCTCTCTCCTCTCTCTCTCTCTCTCAAAAAAAAAAAAAAAAAAAAAAAAAAAAAAAAAAAAAAAAAAAATCCCCATAACGTGACTGGAATATCTTGAGGTAATAAAAGACACAGTTATATAAAATGTGTATTAAAAATACTTAAAAAGACGGGAGCTTTCGTCTACTTGATCAGTAGACCTCATCAGCCGTACTGATTTATCCTATATATAGATACACACACACACACGTACATATATATATATATATATATATATATATATATATATATTATAATAGATATATATATATATATATATATATATATATATATATATATATATATATATATACATATATGAAAATATATGGGAGTGGGGAGGTAAAGAATATAGATATTAAGGACATTTGTAGCTTGAATTGATATATAAATGGATCACGGTTCGATGTGATAATTATTCATAGATATATATATATATATAATATCTATTATATAATATATATTATATTAAAATATTATGATATATCAATTATATATATATAAATTTATTTATATATATATATAAATTTAAATTTTTATATAATATATTATAAATTTTTATATATTAAAATATATTATAAAAATATATATAATTATAATATTAATTTATAAATTATATATATAATTTTATATATAAATTTTTATATTATATAAATTTTTATATATATATATTATAATATTGATTATATATAATAATTTATATAATATATAAATTATTTATATATATATATAAATTTAAATTTTTATAGATATTATATATATAAATTGTTTATATATATTTATTATATATATATATAATATTATTATAGTTTATTAATATATATATCAAATGTTTCTATGATGGAGAGCGAGCGAGTTTTCAATCACGGTATCCTGCCATGCTCCAGAAGACGGAGGAAGGGATGAGCAACGACAATAGGAGGAGTCTATGAAGATGAATGGGAGGCGAGGGGAAGACCCCAGCCAGGGTCCGCCAAACTATGACGAGTTTATTGGTTTCTTCAGCAGTGGCGCACTCGGATATATAGCTAAAAACATCTACGCACACATGAGAGAGAGAGAGAGAGAGAGAGAGAGAGAGAGATAGTAGTTGTCTAGAGGTATGCACAGCCTAATGCTTCTATCTTGTGAAACTTACAAGCAAATAAGACTGAGAGAGAGAGAGAGAGAGAGAGAGAGAGAGAGAGAGAGAGAGAGAGAGAGAGAGAGAGGTTTCTTTTGAAAGATGACTCACTTGTAAAATTTGTACCAAGAAAAAAAAAAAAAAAAAAAAAAAAAAAAAAAAAAAAAAAAAAAAAAGGACTACGGCTCAATTCACACCCGAGTTCGAGCGACGACGCATCGTTCGAACCAAACACTGCCCAGAACGATGCAAAAAAACAGCAACATCAACAATCGGCCGGCGTTTGACGACTGGTGACAGGGCCACAGAGGATTATTGCATCGCATTTCATGCACAGAAGACCACGCGATTATTGTGTATCCAATTGGCATAAGGTTAGGAGTTGCAAACAGCTGGCGAGAATTCTCAGATGGTTTAATAATTATCGAAGTCATTGACATCGGGGTCAATCACCTCGTGAAGAACGCAGTTAAGTTTTGTCTTGGTTTGGTAGTTGACTTCGCATTGCGAAAGAAGAAATCGAAAGACGCTCAACTTGTTATAAAGAAGAGAAACGGATATTCGCAAGAAAACGAACAAAACTGAATGGCTGTCCATTGGAGCTGCATCTGATCTGAGACTCTAGGAAGAAAGAGGAGGTAAAAATTGAGGAAGGGACTCAGGAGGAAAATAGTAAGGAAAAACTGAGGGAGGCGAGGAAAAATGAGGGAGGAAAAACTAAGGGAGGGGAGGAAAAAGGTGAGTAGTGGGGTAAAACTGAGGTAGGGGAAATAAAGGGAAGTAAAGCTGAGGGATGGAAGAAAAAGAAAAAAAGGGAGGAAAAACTGAGGGAGGGGAGAAAAACGTGAGGAAAACTGAAGGAGGGGAGGAAAATATGTCAGGAAAAACTGAGGGAGGGAAGGGAAAAAAGTGTGGCAAAACTGAGGGAGGGAATGGGAAAAAAAAGGGAGAGGGGAAGGAAAATGGGGCAGGGGGTTTAACCCAAAAGCAGGAACTTTCACCAGACGAAGATAACAGTACTGATTAAGCCAAATTTAGAAATCTGACGTCGCGTCGACAACCCACCCCAAAACGCATTAAAACTACGACGCAACTCCCTTCCAGCCGCGAGGAGGTGTGACACCCAGCGCCGCCACTCGTGGAAAAACCGAACTATCGCCTACCTTTATCGCGTTCACCATTACGTCCTGCGACAGAGCCGTGTCATGGCCTAAAGCAATAATTACGAAGGCGTGTAAGCGCGGTGATGCCATCCAAAGACCGGAACAGGAAACGCTTGGAAATGGCACATATCCTTTGAAAACGACAACAATCAACTCGTCATTAGATAAACTCTCCCCCCCCCAAACCCCACCCTCGCCCAAAACAATTCATCGTCGTTGCAGATGGAAGGCACGAAGCAGAAATGGGTATTAATATAGCAATTTAATGATGTGGCACTTTCAACGTTCACCCTCACTGATGTATGACATCTAGTATGTATGTCATGGTATAAGCATGTACGAAATAAATTATAGGTTTTCTAACGTTGCACTATTGACAAATTCAACCTTGCAGTAATTCAAAAGGCTCTGAAATTTCTCAATAAAAAACATAAAAAAAAAACTTGCGCGAGGTCGCTCTGAAATTTCTCAATAAAAACATTAAACAAAAAAACCTGCGCGTGGTCAAATGAACAATCTCAAAGTTTAGCATAAACAAAATTAGTTTATGCTCCAATACAACAAAAATAAAAAAAAACCTAGTAAGTGATGATTAAAACTACACATACACACAACTGAAAAGAATCTAGCTTAATTACAAGAATCCAACAAACATTGCAAGAGAAAAAATATACTCATTCGTTAAAAATGGATTGCAATCAATCAACTCTTTTAAACTACCACAAGTTTTAAAAACTACAAGAAGTCGACTAAAAATATACTAAAAAAAACTTTACTTTTACAAAATAGAACATCAAAGCAAATCGTAAGTAATTATGAAACACACGTAGGGTTTTACATCCATGTAATCAAGGCGAACAACCAAAGTTTTAAAAGTGAAAACACTTGAGATTGATTTATTAACGGAGGTTTAAAATGGGAGGAAGAAGAAGAAGAAGAAGAAGAAGAAGAGAGAGGGGCGCAGTTCGGAGGAGTTCAATGAGTCGAAGTTAACTTCAAACAAGTTAACTTCACGAAAGTTAACTTCACACATGGGCGCTTCAAAATTCCGACCAAACTTTCCCAGCTAATAAGAATACTTGATGAAGCCTACGGAGAACCTCCATGAATGTCAAAAAGACTTGTGGAGGAGTCTCCCTTTCCCACCTCCTTAGTAGTTGCTATGGAGAAGAAAGTCAAGGTACATAAGACAGCAACAGAGGCGATTTGAGGAAATAATAAAGAATATACATTAATTCCTTTCTGCTGAAAAAAATCTTATTAATGGGACAACCATCTTTGTATTTGGAATAAAGAATTTAGGCCCAAAGGCCAAGCGCTACGACCTACGAGTTCACTCAGCACTGAAAATAATGCTGAAACAACTGTTAAGAGAAGGTGGAAAAAGAAAGCTGGAAGAAAGAAAATATGAACGAAGGTACAGTAAAAGGAATGAAAGGGGTTACTCCGATGACCCTTAAGTAATGACCTACAGGGCAATGCGTGAGGTGCACTGATGGCACACACCACCTACGGGGATATTTACATATTGTATTAGTGCTCGTGATGATGCTTCCTGTAATGGCAAAACAGCTCAGGAATTTTTATATATGTGTGTGTGGTGTGTGTGTATGTGTATGTGTGTGTGTATATATATATATATATATATATATATATATATATATATATATATATATTATATATATATATCTCAACATTAGGAAAACCCAACATTTATGTAATATTGCAGTAAAGATCAAATCTTCCTTAATGCAATACTGCAGGAAAGATCAAAGCTACCTTTGTGCAATATTGCAGTAAAGACCAAAGCTTCCTTTATGCAATATTGCAGTAAAGATCAAAGCTTCTTTTATGCAATATTGCAGTAAAGATCAAAGCTTCCTTTATGCAATATTGCAGAAAAGATCAAAGCTTCATTTTATTCATATTGCAGTAAAGAACAAGCTTTCTTTTTGAAATATTGAGAAAAGATCAAAGCTTCATTTATGCAATATTGCAGTAAAGATCAAAGCTTCCTTTATGCAATATTGCAGTAAAGATCAAAGCTTCCTTTACGCAACACTGGAGTAAAGATAACAACTTCCAAGTCGAAACCTTCTCCTTGGGGGAGATGGTAAGAAATTCTTAATTACCGCGGCCGAATCGTGCGTCGAGTACAACGGAAATTACCAATACATCCAACCTTCGGGAGAAGTGAACAAAAGGAAGCCAAACAGGAAATGGACGAATGGAAAGAGCGAGTTTACGATTACACAAGATGACAGGAACCGCCGGGCGTGTAAAAAGGAACGATCAGGGAGGTTTTGGGAGAGCGCTCCTGCAGCAGGCATTCTCAAAGAAAAATCTGCTGAATAATAATAATAATAATAATAATAATAATAATAATAATAATAATAATAATAATAATAATAATTCAGAAGACCCTCTCTCAAACAAACTTCATTGAACAGAATGGCCGTCTGTATGCCGTTAAGTTAGGACTGTAATATAATAATAATATAATAATCATAATCATAATCATAATAATAATAATAATATAATAATAATATAATAATAATAATAATAATAATAAACCAAACAAAAACTTCTTTCAGTTTCTCCTGAAGATGGAAAAAGAAACCCACAAGATTACTGAGTATAACTTGTTTACCTATAAGTTTTTAAGAAAAAAAAAATACTTTGTAAATACTTACAAGTAAAACAAGTTATACTTGGCAATCTTGTGGGTTTCATTTTTCAATAATGATATAAAGTTACGACAATACTTTCTATTCATGAAAACACCGTTTTCCCTGAAGGTTCCCAAAGAGGAAACCGAGATGTTTCTCAACATCCTTCCTACACCAACGGATGAATCGAAGATGAAACTCGGTTCGTCGAATTTCACAATCTTCCCCTCTTCCTTTTCCAACATCCTACCTACCTCCAACACAGAGATGGTTATTTTCGTCATAGCTAATCCTTGACACCATTTTACTCGCATCTCCTCTCTGCTCTTCTCCTCCCATTCTCTCTCGGTCTCCCGCCACTCATTTTTTTTCTTCTCTCCTCTCTCTCTCTCTCCTCTCTCCTCTCTCTCTCATCTTGGCGCTCGTACCGAAATTCTTACACTACGACGACAATCGATCTAAAAAAAAAATCTGAACTATCCCTGTGGGCTTCTTCCACATAAATAATAATAATAATAATAATAATAATAATAATAATAATAATAATAATAATAATAATAATAATAATAATAATGGAAAAGTAAATCTCCAGTAGTAAGCCTGTTGGTTTTGTTATTTAAAATATATTTTAAATAAAAAAACCAACGAGCATACTACTGGGGATTTACTTTCCCTTTTTATTGATTCAAGTGACTAATGATAATAATAATAATAATAAAACAACCTCCACGTTCCCATATGATCAAATAAATCGACTGAGGATCCATGAGCCAAATTTAAATAAAATAAGAATGAGTAAAAAAGCAAATGATTTGCAAATTCATTCAAAAATCTTGATAGTGATCAAATATTGTAATCTTGCACACTCTTATGACCACTATCGAAGAAACTGCACAAGAGAAATACAGTCAAGAGCCTCGCGATTGTGAACGAACCATGGCCAAGCTAATCACAAGGATAAACACTCACCACTTGGACAGACACTAATTAAATGGACAGAGACTACCGTCACCATTATGAACTTCCGACACCGTGGATATAAATACATGTCCGCGATACCTAACTGATTCACTGCGTGCGGGAAAAATGTATTAGAATCCATCTACTCTAAGAGCGCGTTATTTTATATATTACGGAAATACAGCTTGTTATCACTTCAACACAAGCAGTACACATTCGGAACAAATAGTTGAAAACAGCCAAATATTTCTACTGACGAACATAGCCAGCATTTCTAGATGTGCGATGGTGAGACATCACTTTGAAATATTGCAATCCCTATATTTACGGGCAAGGAAATACTACGCATTTCATCTCAAAATGACGCCCTCAATTCATAACTCTGACGTCGAATGAGGTTTAAAAACTATAAAAGTCCTTGTGACAGAGGAAACGCATTTAATGCTCACCCGTTTCGCTAAACGTAAACAACATCAAGATCAATCTAAATAAACAGACAGACAGACGAGTAATCATCTCCACGTGACACACTCCCTAAAAGCTGGATGTAAAAACACACTCGGCCGTAAAAGACGAAATGAAGCGGAGTGAGGGGGAAATCTCCCCAAAACAAACATGTTCATTTCACACTCCATTGCATCAAAAACCATTAGAACTCGCATTTGGCAAAGTGGCACTTTTCCATTAAAATCTAATCCCAGTCCAAACTCGGAGAATGAGCGAGTTTAAAGCACATCCGTGCACTGAAAAGCAAACGGCGCAATCAAATGAAGTAAATGGAATATGATGAGAGAGAGAGAGAGAGAGAGAGAGAGAGAGAGAGAGAGAGAGAGAGAGAGAGAGAGAATATTTGACACCATCAAATGCACATGTAAACTAGACCCTTGTCTAGTATAATCTCTTCTTCTTTTGAGGAGAGAGAGAAGAGAGAGAGAGAGAGAGAGAGAGAGAGAGAGAGAGAGTATTTGACACCATCAAATGCACATGTAAAATAGACACTTGTGTAGTCATTTCTACTTCTTTTACCATTAAGAAAAAACCAACATTTTGTCCTCGTTTTCCCTTGCTCAAACCTGCCTGGATACTTCTACCAATTGATGAGAAATTTGACAGCTGACATCAAATCAACCGATCACTTTCGGAGTATATGCCACATACTAGTAAGAAAAGCTTACGGCCAATGTTCTATTATATTTACCATTTCCAGAGTTTAAGCTAACTTGAGGATACTTTGCTACCATTAATTTGGTTTCCTTTGAGAAAATGTAATCAAGATGACATGACGCAGTGGTATCAGGGTGTGAAAGGTAAACAGAGCAGCAAATAAGCTCTGTGTTAGAGGGACGGGCTTCACGGCTCCTCACATACTGCGTGGAAGACACGACTTCGAGGAGGGGTCAACCGGTTTGGCAAGAACCCGATGTCATTTACCTCCAGAATAAACAACTTTGCGATCCTGGGGTATATGCGAGTGTCTCCAGAACGACTTCTCTTACGTCTTCAGGGGATGGCCTCTTATCACTCCAAGAGGCCCATGATAAGCCTTTTTTATGCATGACTGCTTGGGCTTATCCCTGTCTCTTCGCAATTAAAAAGTCGTGTGTATTGGAAGAATGTTTACTGGTAACGCAGTGGCTGGTAACCTTCCCCAAAAAATATAGAGGAAGAGAACCCATAACTGCCTGCAAATTGGAGGCACCGTCACATGCAAATTATTTTTACCGATTGTGGGGAACTAAAACTAAAGAGCCTTCTCTTTGGCATGTCAGAGCTAGGTCCATGAGCCAAATTAGCCTCATGACAATGGGTGTGGTCTTTAGCGAAATTCTGAAAGCGCCACTGGGCGGCAACAGTTCTCCAGGTTCATCTAAAAATAAGAGCGCAGCAGCAATATTCCGCATTTACCACTTACCGACGGTGAAAATTCAACTTGCTAAAATGCAGTGTAGTAATAATAAAAAAAATGAAACCATTAAAAAGTAACGTAAAACATTCTTATCGAAAATTATTAAAAAGTAACATGAAACATTATCTAAAATTATTAAAAAGTAACACTAAACATTATCTAAAATTAATAAAAAGTAACATAAAACATTCTTATCGAAAATCATTAAAAAGTAACACGAAACATTATCGGAAATTATTGAAAAGCAACATAAAACATTCTTTATCGAAAATTATTAAAAAGCCAAATTATTTGCATCTTATATCTTGTGATGAGATGTGAGATGTTCTTCACATTAAAGGAGAGAGAGAGAGAGAGAGAGAGAGAGAGAGAGAGAGAGAGAGAGTCTTGCAACAATTTGCACTGAAAGCCAAGGTCTACACGCCTACCGTCAGGAGTTGGAGGACAGGTGACACAACTGCATTTGTAATGCAGTTGTCCCCTAACAGCATGACACACAGGTGTTACATATTTTACCAGGGTTTCGCGGAAGCAACCGCACAGGGTTCTAGAATATTCTGGGTGTCGGCTATGATTAGCAGGGAGGTTGGGTTAACATAAAATCTACAATGTAATCATTTTGTGTCCTGGTAAAAAAAATGATAAAAGATGATCAGCAGGAAGGTTGGATTAACGTAAAATCTACAATGTAATCATTTTGTTCTGGTAAAAAAAAATACTAAAAGCTGAAGGTCGCTAGTTCTCTGAAGACTGGAAGTCTTTTATTTTTATATTTTGTGTAACAAAGGATTTTTTACTGTACACTTACATGTCGATAACCGTCATTATTCAAACGAATATAGAGTTCAGGCCAAGCGCTGGGACCTATGAGGTCATTCATTCGTAAAAAAAAATACAGTTTTTAAAGGAATAAGGAAATACAGTTTTTAAAGGAATAAGGTTCAACGCAAAACAGATCAATAAATGTTTCAAGAAATAAAGCTTCAAAACTATTTACCATCCAAAGGTGGACAACAGTTCAATTTCGTACTGAAAGATATATAGCTCTGTGCGTCCGCAGAGCGATTAAGGTAAATATAACATCTTTTGAAAAAGTTAACAATTTCACAATATGAGATCAAGACGGATTATGTAGAGCACCAAATTTCACGATAGATCTTTTAATATTATGATGAATAATCCCTCTCTCTCTCTCTCTCTCTCTCTCTCTCTCTCTCTCTCTCTCTCCTCTCTCTCTCAGTTAGCAACAAGAGAATGAAAAAGAACAGCGCCAATATCATGTTGAGAAGAGTCACTTTCACTTAAAGAGAGCTCGGGTTCAAATACACCTTCCACTCCCTCAAGGCAATAAAAGCACTAGTCATGCTTACATTCGCAATAACTGAAATGGGGGAAGAGAGGGTTGGTTTTCCCACGCCTTACAAACCTCACTCATTTCCTACTTTTAACGAAAATGTCACGAATGGGGGGAAAAAAAATAGAAAAAATAGAAGAGAAACTAAATATCTAAATTCCTCACTTTCCAATTTCTAAAAAATTCTGAAACAAAACTGGGCCACATATACATTATGGAAATCTTCCGAAAGTAAATATATATCCATAATATATATATATATATATATATTATATTTATATATATATATATTAATATATTATATATATATATATATATCAATGAACTCAATGTTTCCATGTTCTTTACCACAAATAGCAAATGGTAAATTGGAATAGGAAGAAGAGAGAATAGAGACGAGAAGAGAGAAGAGGAGAGAGAGAGAGAGAAGAGAAGCCAGCCCATTGAAAAGCTAGAAAAGTGGCCAGTCCATTGTGGCTGTAAGTTAATCTAAGTGTAATAGATGAATAATAATAATTAATAAATAATAATAATAAAATAAAAAATAATAAAAAAATAATAATAAATAATTAAGGGGAAAATAAAAAGCAACTTCCAAATACACAACGGAAATTCTTCGCATAAACTCCTCGGCGGAGCTGCTACACCCCCTGTATTCAACCATCTTGGGCACGACGGGGAGCCACGCACCACCTGTTGAGGTGAAGTAAACAGGTGGTGAGTGGAAGCCATGACTCACGAGTAAGAGACTCGCACAAATCGTAGTAGTACTCTTACCGGCTTGGAGCTGTGGTCACAGAAGCGAGGAGGAGGAGGAGGAGGAGGAGGAGGAGGAGGAGGAGGAGGAGGTGGAGGAGGAGGAATCGGCCACCTCTCTCAAACTTTCCATTTAACTCGTTTTTCCTCAACGGTGCCACCAGAGTACAGACCAATGAAAATGTTGGAACAATTGGCATCCCTACTCAGCGGTGCCATATAGCACTGCATTTTCCTATCGCATTTTGGAAGACCCCCCTCTTAAAGGTCATTAACTCACGAGGCTGTCATCCACAAATGAATGCGAAATAAAGTACATATAATACTTAAAACACGAATTATGGTCAAAATTTGAACTATAAGGTAACTGGGGGGTTCCACGTTCAAACTTAACTTCACGGATTGGACGATCACCAGTTTTTAGAACATGTCTATCTATACACAAATTGACACTCTTCAGCTTGTTACTAACATTTCTAAATTTAACATCGGCGCTACCTTAGGTCGTTCGTACTGAAATATAGTTGCCGTACCTTTCAAAATATGACATTTCCAAATGCTATGTTTTTATCCAAGTCACTGAAATGCCAAAGGTGAGACAAGCTACAGAACTCTTCCTGTTCACCTATGATGTTATTCCCGCAGTCCTGAAAACGACTAGAAACTTATTTAGTACCTATTTCCCATGAGATTCACCGATAGAGAACAAAATTATTCATCCTGGGATTCGAGCTGCACACTAACAATGATGAAGCCTAATGGGTTGATTAGTAAAACATCGCTCTTAACCATCACTGTTGTAAAACCAAAAACCACAATTCTTATGTACCGAAGCTAACTTTAATCAATAAAAAAATAAAATCTACCATTCAAACACATTCATAAAATATTACCTTGATGTAAGACTTCGCAAAGAATGTTTCGGAGGAGAGAGAGAGAGAGAGAGAGAGAGAGAGAGAGAGAGAGAGAGAGAGAGAGAGAGAGCGCTTTTACAAAGCTGAATACAAGTGCGATGTCGACTAGCCCAGAAATAAAAGATATCACTTTTAAAACTGAGAGCCCTTTTCTTTTGCCTCCATTCTTTTTCCAGGCACTACACCTCTCTCTCTCTCTCTCTCTCTCTCTCTCTCTCTCTCTCTCTCTCTCTCTCTCTCTCTCTCTTTCTTTTCATATTTCTTTGGTCCGTGGCTGACATATCCACCAAAGGGTCTTTAACATTTTTATCTCCCTCGTAAACCACCTCTCATTTCTTCCCTTATCTTTTTCCTTTTCTTTTTTATTCAAAGCAATGCTTTCCTCCTATCTTGAAGGTAAATGACCTTTTGACCTCATTTGTTTTCATTTCTACATGTATACAAGTCTGTAATATTCATTATTAAAGGACAATTTATATTTCTCAATGATATCCAAAGCAACTGAAAATCAACATATATACTATATTTAGATGCGAGAAAGAAAATATCGCTCATTTCTCTGAACCACTTTAAAACGGCAATCTAGCGACGGAAAACGTTACTGCGTAGAATAATCCCGTCCATAATATGTAACAGAATATAAAGTATCTGGTAGCCATGGAGATATCTCTACAAACACCTTCTCTGTCTCGCTCAGTCCCGACCCAATAACAATACGACGGTAAGACCAAACAAATTAAAGATCATTTCCCGTGAGAAATCATGATCACTGCTTCGAAATGCTCTCACGATGGAATTAGTGAGTGCTTCCAGATAAAAAAAAAAATACGAAGATGGTAATGTAATATTAAGTTTACAGCTAAACTGAATAAGATCCTCTTATATGAAACTTGGTGAATAGCAACACAATTCCACCCTCCTTGCCCGCATGCGAAATGACGAGCAAAAACACTAGTGACAAATAGAAACGTCATTATAAGATCAGAGAGAGAGAGAGAGAGAGAGAAGAGAGAGAGAGAGAGAGAGAGAGGTTACTTGTAAAACTGTTGCCTCCTTAGCCTCAGACTTCCTTTGTTCGTCGACCAAATTGGCACTTGACAACAGAACCCAAAGGCTTAAGGGCGCCCCTACAAACTCCTTAACAGGTCTCCTTCCGGCCCTTTGAAGCGTCCCTGGTGATATCAGCGCTCCTGTCGAGCGGGCTCTTCCCTCAAGCTCTTCTCATCATGTTCAAGATGCCAGGAGAACGATGAACGAGATCAAAGGAGAAAATGCTACACATGATTCTTCTAGAATTGGAGAGACTTTCCGTACGGCAATTCTCTTAGCACGGGATCGACTCGATTACAGATATTTTGCATCAAAACTACTAGAAAAAATGCTCCCATGAATCAATGCTGCTACAGAACTTACCAGTACAATTTTGTTTGACTAGTTCCGGGAAAAAGAGAACCTTTAAGTGAAATCAGAGCTTAACTAAGCTCCAGAGTCAGCGTTACCTTAATATCTAAAATTATTAACACCCATTTCAAATTATCTGGCAACATCAAGCAACCTAAACAATACGTAATTTCAAAATAAGGAAAAAAAAAAATTAAGCCATCCATCTATCATCTATAGTGCCTTCTGCACTACTTGTTTTTGTTTGTATGGTGTTTTTACGTTGCATGGAACCAGTGGTTCTTCAGCAACGGGACCAACGGCTTTACGTGACTTCCGAACCACCTAGAGAGTGAACTTCTATCACCAGAAATACACATCTTTCACTCCGCAATGGAATGCGAGAGGTAGGGAACCAGAATTCAAATTCGATGTGGCAGTAAAAGAATAGAATAAAAATATGTTAGTGACGGCACCTTGCCATGAAAACTTAATTATTCCTTAGCTGCCTATAACGATTACATTACGATCTATAACCTGCCACGTTTACACTCTATAGCATCAACTCGTTACAGCAACATATGGCAATGATACTGCCGTTATCTCTAGGCCTGTTATAAAAGAGAGAAAAGCGGACGACTTGTCATTCATCTAGCCATTTCCGACTCTGCTGTGTCAGTCAAGACGAAGCAGCAAAGCAAATATCCTTCCCTTTCGAACGAGACGAGAACAGTCCATAAAAAAATACCCTCCTCCGCCAATTCAACGGGAGATCATTAAAACTTGGTCG